>NW_007232002.1:0-11279 GCF_000164805.1 Carlito syrichta
CAGACACCGGGTTTCCCGGTCGCCATCTTGCCGCCGGCCCCAGTTAGGGTTTTGATGGTCTTGCTTTTCCAGCTTCCTAAGGTGACTTTTTAGGCTGTTGATTTGTGATCCTTCCATTTACTTCATGTGCATTTGTAGGGATATGAATTCCCCTCTTACTACAGCTTTCATGGCATCCCAGAGATTTTGGTAGGATGTCTCTTCATTTTCATTTGTTTCCAGGTAACTTTTAATCTCTGTTTTGATTTCATTGTTGACCCAGGAGTTTTTTTTTTAGCATCATACTGTTTAGTGCCCATGTCTTTGTGGGTTTGGGGGTAAACTTGTTGGTGTTGATGTTTATTTTTATTCCATTGTGGTCTGAGAAGGTGCATGACAAAATTTGGATTTTTTGAAATTTGTTTATGCTTGATTTATGGCCATGTATGTGGTTGATCCTAGAGTACATTTCATGTGGTACTGAATAGAATGTATATTCTGTGGTCATTGGGTGGAGTGTTCTGTAGGTATCAATTAAGTACATTTGGTCGAGTCACATTGAGGTTCCGGATCTCATTGCTGATTTTTTGTCTTGATGATCTGTCTAGGGTTGTGAGTGGGGTATTAAAGTCCCCAGTTATGATGGTGTGAGAGTCAATATCTTTCTTTAGTTTTTCTAGAAGCTGCTTTATGAAAGTTGGCGCTCCTATGTTGGGCACATATATGTTTAGGATAGATATTTCTTGTTGATGGAGTGAACCTTTTATCATTATGTAGTAGCCTTCTGTATCTTTTTAAATTTTTGATAGCTTAATTGGTATTCTGTCTGTAATTAGGATCACAACTCCTCCTTTCTTTTGTTCCATTCACCTGAAAATTTGTTTCCCTTTCTCTTACTTTGAGTCTGTGTGAGCCCTTTCTAGTGAGATTGGTCTCTTGAAGGCAGTATATTATTGCCTGGTGATATTTTATCCATTTTACCATTCTATGTCTTTTCAGTGGTGCATTTAGTCCATTCACATTCAGGCTAATTATTGAAATGTAAGAGTTGGTCCCTATCATAGAGTTCTTATAGAGTTGTTGTTATTGTTCCTCTTGGTTTATTGTCTTTCTTTTGGTTTTGGGGTTGGTTCATGTGTATTTTATTCTTTTTCCTGGATTCTTGTGAAGAACCTTGTTCTTTTTTCCTTTTCTTCTGTGTTTAGTACTTTCTTAAGTGTTTCCTGTAGAGGTGGTCTGGTGGCAGCATAAGTTCTTAGGAATTGGATATCTGGGAAAGATTTTAATTCTCCCTCACTGATGAAGCTTAGCTTGTCTTGGTATGTTATCCTTGGTTGAAATTGTTTATCTTTTTAGGACTTTGAAGATAGGGCTCCAAGCTCTGCTAGCCTGCAGGGTTTCTGTAGATAAATCTCTGCTATTCTAATTGGTCTTCCATGGTAGGTGATCTGGTCTTTTTCTCTTGCTGCCTTTAGAATTTCTTCTTTTATACCTACTTTGTTTAGGCGAATTGTTATGTGCCTGGGAGTTCGTCTTCTCATCTGTTGTCTTGCAGGGGTTCTCTGAATGTCTTGTGTGTGAATTTTTTCATCACTGATAAGATGAGGGAGGTTTTCTTCAATAATCTTATGGAATGTTTGTTCAAAGGTGGTTTCTGTTTCTCTTTCTGTTTCAGGAAGGCCAATTACTCTTAGATTCCTTCTCTTGAAGTAATCAGTCATCTCTTGAAGATTTTTTTCTGTCTTTTTAAGCTTGTTTTCTGTGTTTTTAACACTTTGGGTTAGTTCTATATTTTAGTCTTCAAGCTCTGAGATTCTCTCTTCTGCTTGGCTAATTCTGCTTTCAATGCTTATCAGTTTTTTATTTATTTCATTTACAGTATTCTTTATTACTGTTATCTCAGTTATCAACTCCTTCCTAGTTTCTTCTTGTCTCTCCTCAATTCTTTTTAATCTCTCCATTAATGTCTTGATATCTAGGTTTGTAGTTTGAGACCAGTCATTCTGGGGGCTCTTCATTGTTTGCAGTCCGAAGTCATTTTTCTCAGTGTCTGCCCTCCCAAAGGTCTGGGAGAGACCCGTATTCTTCTTTTGGCTTTTCTTCATTTGTGTAGATTTTTCTCTCTCTCCCCTTTTCCCTCCCCTTCTTTAATTCTGTTTTTCAGGGAAGGTGAGGCTGCTTTTGCTTCGCTTGTGCAATCTCCTGTTCTTCCTTATGAGGGTCCTCTGACTTTGTCCACTTTTGAGACTGGAGTGTAGGCTGCGGGCTGTACTTTTTGCAGTTTTGAGGTTTAATTGAGGGGGAAGCTGTGATTCATAATCTAACTGCTGATTGCAGCATCCACCAGTAGGTGTATGGGCACACTGGAACCTATTTCCCACTGCCTTGCAATCTGTCTGTGCAGCAGGATGTAGGTTTGGTCCCTGGAAGAAAAGGAGGCATGAAAGAGGAAAATAATGGAGGAAGGGCGGGGGTCAATAGGAAGTTAGAAAGAGAGAAGAGTGAGAGGGAAAACAGACATACATACCAACTAACAGGGGAAAAAGAGACACAAGGCCAGAGAGAAGTGAAAAAGACACACAAGCAAAATTCCCTAAAGCATACCAGTAACCACACAAAGACAGTCCAGTGAAATCATGCCTTTTGATGCATTTTCCCCAACCCAAATAGGTAGTCTAAGTCAAAAAGGAAACAAAAGTGAGCAAAACAGTCAAAATGATAAAATCAAAAGTCAAAATAAGAAATCAAACTAGCTCTGGAATCTTTCCTGAGTGTCTAAAGTCTCTTCAACTCTGATTTCCAGCCTCTCCCTTTGCTGTCATTGCAGGCAGCTAGATTTACTCGCAGTTTGGTTTTGTTCTTTTAGCCTGCTGCCTGAGAGGTCTGCGACACTGAGTTGCCTGTGTCTGATTCAGCATAGGGGAGGGGATTTGTCTCCTGTTTAGCGATGTTACCTTAGGAACCAAGGTAGAGGCTGCTCATAGGTGGGCAGGGCAATGCAAATCTCTTCCTGGAAAATGGTCGAGGTGGGCAGCTCCTCTTTCGTGGATCCTTTCTCTCCACTCAGCTGGGTCCCTGGGTGATCCACTATGATGGGCTGTGGTATCGTGCGAGGCACTGGGGATCAGCTGCATAGCTGGGTGTTGGATCCAGTGTGCCACCAGCAGACTGGGGTGGAGGAGGAAGCTGGGAGTTCCCTCCTCTGGAGCTGAGAGCGGCTGATCAGCACCTCCTTAAGATATGCTGTTCCCTTACACAAGCATGGGGTTGTATGCTGGGGGCCTCAGCTAGGGTGGGCCCAGAGCTCCAAAGGGCAGGTGGTGAGTGGTGAGAGTGACTTTGGGCCCCTCACAGGGTACTTCAGCCAGAAATGGAGCTGGTATCTCTGAGAAGCAGGTGCCTAGAGCCTCCCTGGGTGACCGGTGGCTTGGTGCTGGGTGAGACGATGTAGCTGGGGAGCTTTTTAAATACATCACTGTGGCTGCTGAGCTCCAAGATCCACTCAGTATTATAGACTCTACATCCATCCAGGTTGCTGTTCTTCTTGATTTTGTTCTTCTTTATGACTGTGTAATATTCCATCATGTATATGTACCACATTTTTTAAAATCCAGTACTCTTTTGATGGGCAGCACTGTTGGTTCCATGTTCTTGCTGCTACTGTGAACAATGCTGTGATGAACATACGTAGACAGATATCTTTTTTATAGAGTGATTTGAGTTCTTCTGGATATATTCCCAGTTAGGGGGATTGCGGGGCTGTATGGAAGGTCAATTTTTTAGATCTTTTAGGAATCACCATGCTGTTTCCTACAGAGAATGTATTAGTTTACACTTCCATCAACAGTGTAGAAGTATTCCCTTTTCACCGCATCCTCTCTAGCATATGTTGTTTTTTGAGTTTTTGATGATAGCCATCCTGATTGGAGTTAGGTGCTACCTCAGTGTAGTTTTAATTTGCATTTCTTTGATGACTAGTGAAGTTGAGCATTTTTTCATGTGTCT
This sequence comes from Carlito syrichta, assembly GCF_000164805.1. NCBI lineage: Eukaryota > Metazoa > Chordata > Mammalia > Primates > Tarsiidae > Carlito > Carlito syrichta. The sequence goes on from NW_007232002.1 coordinate 3,985, forward strand.
GTTGGCTGCTCGTACATCTTCTTTTGAGAACTGTCTATTCATATCTTTTATCCACTTTGTAATGGGGCTATTTTCTTATTCTTTTCGGCATGTTTGAGTTCCCTCTATATCCTAGATGTTGGGCCTTTGTCAGATATACAGTTGACATATATTTTTTTCCAGTCTGTGGACTGTCTCCCTGCTCTCTTGATGGTTTCTTTGACTTTGCAGAAGCTTGTCAGTTCGATGAGGTCCCACTTGTCTACCTTATCTCTTATGGCATGGGTACTTGGAGTTTGGATCAGGAATTGGTTGCCAGTTCCAATTTCCATAAGGGTATCTCCTGCATTTTCTAAGTTCTTATAGTTTGAGGTTTTACATTTAGGTCTTTGATCCATTTAGAGTTGAACTTTGTGTATGGTGTTAGACAGGAATCTTGTTTTAATCTTCTGTATGTGGTCAGCCAGTTTTCCCAGCACCATGTACTGAATAGATTTTCCTCTCCTCAGTAAATGGTGGAGGCTTTGTTGAAGATGAGTTGGTTTTAAAATTGATGTTTTGCTTCTGGAATCTCTATTTTGTTCCATTGGTCTATATGCCTGTTCTTACACCAATACTAGGCTGTTTTTATTATTGTAACTTTATAATAAAGTTTAAAGTCTGGGAGTGTGATACCTCTGGCTTTCTTTCTTTTGCTGAGGATTGTTTTGGTGATTCATGATCATTTATGTTTCCATATAAATTCTTGTATTGTCATTCATTTCTAGGTCTGAGAAGAATGCTGCTGGCAATTTAATGGGTATTGCATTAAATTTGTAGATTGCCTTGGGTAGGATGGACATCTTAACAATGTTGATTCTTTCATGAGCATGGAATATTTTTCCATTTGTTTGTGTCACCTTTGATTTCTTTTAGCAGTGTTTTGATGTTTTCATTGTAAAGGTCTTTCACTTCTCTGGTTAGGAAGATGACAAAGTATTTGATTTTTTTTTTTGTGGCTATTGTGAACGGGTTTGGGCTTTTTATTTGGGTTTCTGTTTGTTTGTTGTTGGTGTATAGAAATGCGACTGTCTTTTGCACATTGATTTTATACCCTGAAACTTTACCAAAGTCCTTTATCAATGCAAGGAGGTTTTTGAGTTATAGAATCAGGTCATCTGCAAAGAAGGATAACTTGAATTCCTCTTTTCCTATGTGGATTCCCCTGATCTCCTCTTGTCTGATTGCTCTAGCTAGGACTTCCAAAACTATGTTGAAAAGGAGGGGTGAGAGTGGGCATCCTTGTCTTGTTCTGCTTTTCAGCGGAAATCGTTCCAATTTCTGTGGGTTTAGCAGGATGTTGGCTGTGGGTTTCTCATAGATGGCTCTTACTACTTTGAAGTATGTTCCATTTATGCTAGATGTTCAAGGGTCAAGGGTTTTTATCAAGAAGGAGTGCTGGATTTTATCAAAAGCTTTTTCTGCCTCTAATGATATAATCATGTGGTTTTTGTTTTTAGATCTGTTGATGTATTTAATTACATTTATGGTCTTATGAATGTTGAAACAACCCTGCATCCCAGGGTTGAAGACTACTTGTTCATGGTGGATGATTCTTGAGATGTGTTGTTGAATCCGATTTGCTAGGATCTTGTTCTGAATTTTAGCATTAGTGTTCATGAAGGATACTGGCCTGTAGCTCTCTTTCTTTGTTGAATATTTGCCTGGCAATCTGATGTTAGCTTCACAAAGTGATTTGGGAAGAGTTCCCTCTTTCTTGATTGCCTGGGATACTTTCAGTAGGATTGGTATCAATTCCTCCTTGTATGTTTTGTAGAATTCTGCTGGAAAGCCATCTGGTCCAGGGCTATTTTTTGTAAGTAATTTTCTTATGACATAGTCAATTTCCTGGATTGTTATTGGTCTGTTTAGGGTCTAGATTTCTTCTTGCTTCAACTTGGGGATGTTGTGTGATGTTAGAAAGTCCTCTATTTCCTTTACTTTCAAGTTTGTTTCCATATAAATGTACATAGTAGTCTCTGATAATCTTTTGTATTTCCCCGGGGTCAGTTGTGACTTGATCTTTTGCATTTCTGATTGTGTTTATTTGGGCTTTTTTTCTTGGTAAGTCTAGCTAGGGGACCATCTATCTTGTTTATCCTTTCAAAGAACCAGTTTTGTGTTTCATTGATCTTTTGTATTATCTTTTTGTCTTCTATGTTCCTAATTTGGACTTTTATTTTAGCGATCTGAATTCTTCTGTTGAAGTTAGGGTTTTGTTGGTCTTGCCTTTCCAACTCCCTTAGGTGATTTTTTAGGCTGTTAACTTTTGATATTTCCATTTTTTTTTTTTTGAGTTGGAATCTCACTCTGTCACCCAGACTGGAGTGCAGTGGCTGCTCCCAGCCACCATAGCCTCGACCTGCTGGGCTCCGGCGATCCTTCCACCTCAGCCTTCAAAGTAACTGGAACTACAGGCACGTGCTACCACACCTAGCTGGTTTTTTTTTATTTATTGTAGAGATGAGGTCTTGCTGCCCAGGTGGGTCTCAAACCCGTGGGCTCAGGCAATCCACTCACCTCAGCCTCTCAAAGGTGCGGGATTACAGGCTGAGCCACCGAGCCTGGCCTTTCCATTTTTTTCATGTGTGCTTGTAGAGACATGAATTTCCCTCTTAGTATTGATTTCATGACATCCCAGAGGTTTGGGTAAGATGTTTCTTCATTTTCATTTGTTTCCAGGTATCTTTTAATCCCTGTTTTGATTTCCATGTTGACCCAGAAGTTGCTTAGCATCATGCTGTTTAGTTTCCATGTCTTTGTGGGTTTTTGGGGAGCTTTGGTATTCATATTTATTTTTTTCCACTGTAGTCTAAGAAGGGGCATGGCAGGATCTGAAACTTGTGAAATTTGTTTATGCTTGATTTATGGCCAAGGATGTGGTTGATCTAAGAATACGTTCCATGTGGTGATGAGTAGAATATATATTCCATGGTTGTTGGGTGGAGTATTCTGGATTTTTCTCCTTCTAAGAGTAGCCCATGAAGACTTGTCACCAGACAGTGCTGTGGGCTGGGTATGGGGGGTTAGAGGAGGCATAGTGATAGAGGCTCCAGTTGAACAGTTGAGTCTTTTCCCCAAAAAGAGACCTAGGGTTGGAGGGAGAGGCTATTGGTTTTGTCAATCCATTGTGCTTGGGGTGAGGGACACATGAACAATATTGAGGAGATCACTTAAACAGTCTTAAATAAAAAATTAAAACTATTGTCACAAACTGTATGTGATTGTTATTCTCTGATAAGATTAAGAACTAATTTATTTATGTCTGTGAAAAGTAGGTATTTGGATGAGATAAACTGAGGTTAAACATTTGGTTACAGTTTGTTTCACCCATACCCCACATTTGATTCCTGCTTTAATCCCCCCCAGAATTATTTAGAAGAAAATTCAGATATTATACCATTTCATTCATAAATGCATGACTATGTACCTCTAAGAGAAAGGAGATACTTTATTTATTTATTTATTTTTTATTTAAAAAAATTTAATAGCTTTAGGAGGTGCAAATAGTTTTTGGTTACATGGTTGCACTATCTAGGCTTTAAATGTACCCACCACCCCCACCTCTGTACGTTGTACCCAATAGGTGATAGTTTTGTTCTTCCATCCCTTCTTCCTCTTCCCCTTCTGAGTGTCCAACGTCCATTATATCATTCTCATGCCTTTATGGATCCTTAGTTTAGGTCCCACTTATATGTGAGAACATGTGGTATTTTCTGTTCTTGAGTTAGTACACTGAGGAAGATGTTCTCCAGTTCCATCCAAGTTGCTACAAAAGACATGATTTTATTCTTTTTGGTAGCTGAATAGCGTTCCATAGTGTATATATACTGCATTTTCATTATCCATTGGGAATTAGAGGTTGCTATGGCATTGAGTCCCACCTGGCTCCCCACCTTAGACTCAAGCAGTCTGAGTGCAAGGCCTCTGACTCAGGTGTTCTTTTGGCAGCCTGCCCCAACCAGGAATGATCTGCTACAGCAGAGTTTGTCCTTGGGGCCTGTCCCTTTCCAAACTGGCTAGAAAGCAGTCACCCAAGGGTTGAGTTCTTGGCATATGGCACTTAGAGTTGCTCAGGGCTTTCTTTTTCCCTGCGCTACTCCACATGGGCTTCGGCAGAGCACAGCTGTGTGTAAGACAGTTTCCATGAAGGTGGAGTCCTACAAGGCTCAGGGGGCCCTCCAAGTTCATGGCAGAAGAACAGACTCCTGAATTCCCCTCACTAATCTTCTGTACTGTGTCCAGAGGCTGCTGGTGATTTGTGTTGTGATCCAAAGAAGAGTCTGGCTAATTCCAGTCCAGGTTGCTTGATTTTTCTTTTCTTTGCACTATGTGGCTATTATCACTTTTCAAATGAATTGTGAGGTGTGCTGCTGGTCCTATTTCTTTCTGGGTGCTACGGAAACTCTATCTTGGTTTACTCAGTAGGAGTAACACACTCTAGCTGTCTCACATTGGCCATCTTAATTTTATCTTGAAAGGGGCTGTTTTATTTTATTTTATTTATTTATTTTTTTGAGTTGGAGTCTCACTCTATCTATGGAGTGCAGTGGCTGCTCCCGGCTACTGCAGCCTCGCCAGCTGGGCTCCGGCGATCCTTCTGCCTCAGCCTTCCAAGTAGCCAGAATTACAGGCATGTGCTACCATGCCCGGCTGATTTTTTGATTTATTGTAGAGATGAGGTCTTACTGTCCAGGCGGGTCTCGAACCCGTGGGCTCAGGCAATCCACTCACCTCAGCCTCCCAAAGGCGTGGGATTACAGGCTGAGCCACCAAGCCCAGCATGAAAGGGGCTATTTTAAAAAACATAATAATTTTTCCATTATCACACTAAAAACATGAAAAATAATTTCTAAATATCATATAGCATCCAGCCATTGCTTACATTTTCTTGGTTCTTTTCAGGTGGTTAAAAAAGGAAATGAATGTATACCTTATATTTGATATTCATCTACCTATCTATTACCAACCAATAGTTCTCCCTCCCTTTTTTTCTCTTTGTTATTCATTTGTGGAAGAAACTGAGTCACTTGTCCTGTAGAATTATATATATTGTGCTTCCCACACTCACCAGGGCACCAGGAAGCTGGCATCTCTCCTTTTGTGTTGTGCAGATTCATCATTGTGTTCAGGTGATGTCAGTCTCATCCATCCAGAAAGAAATTTCTCACCAACCTTTCCCTTAATGGATATTGCAACAAGTCATGATCATTGCCAGAGTAATTTTTTTGTATTAAGATTGCAAAACAGTCCTCACACAATGATATTTTCTGCATTTATCAACTAGGATTTTTCTGTAAATAAGAATTTCTGATCATCCACTGATTGGTTTCCCTCCAAAATATTTTGTACCAGAAACACCAGATATACAAGGGGGATCTAAAAACCCCATAATTTATTTATAAAAAATTGTGTATTTATTCTTACATATTTAAATTTCAGTCACCTTCAAAGTAGTCTCCGTTTGATGCAATATACCTATTGAAATGCTTTGTTGACTGCCCAAAACAGTTTTTGAACTTATTAATTTTGATGCCTTTTAGTGCTTCTGCTGTTTTTTGTTTCACCTCTTCCACATTGGCAAATCATTTCTCCTTAAGGATTTTTTTTGACATGAGGAAGCCAAAAGAAGTCCCTAGGGTAAGACTGGGTGAATAGGGAGATGGGGCGTGGGGTCATGCTGATTTTGGTCAAAAACTGCTGGGCACTCAGTGCAGTGTGGACAGGTGTGCTTGTAAATTACCCAGCGTGAAATGTGCAAACACGTTGAAAGAATCTCCAAAAAACAATTTACTGAAACTGAATGCAACCTTTTACAACAACACTAGCTGGTATGCTGATGTGTATGGGTTCCTAGAACACTTGCCTAGTGGTGAAGCCTGTTCTGCTGAAGACTGTTCTGCAAGGGGCCCACCCCCCAAAATATGATTTCATTTTTTGGAGTTCTCTTTCATATACTCTTTTCTTTGTGATTCAATTTTGAATCAGTTTTCAGAATAATGATTTGACATTCTAGGATTCTCAATGTGACCGATGTGGTTTTTTTTTTTTACTCTCAGTATGGACTCAGGAATTTTTAACTTCTTTGATATAGCTTGACTCATTGTAATCATTGTTCTTTTTGATGTTAAATAGTCCATCCTTGACCAGTGAGAGTCCTTTCAGATTAGCCTTTTGACATTACCCTGATAGTCTTGGTTAGTTTTCTTGTTTCCTGGCGTGATAAAATAGCCTAGAATCATCTCAATGAAATTTCTGATGAGATCTAGAATCGAACTTTTTTTTCCCCTCAATGGACTCTTAGGAAAAATATTTAGAATCTAAAGTCTAGTGCTATGGAGCAGTCATTACTACTTGGTTTTCATTTCTTCTTGGTATTTTTCTTGGAAATTAGGAAATGTATATTTATCCTGAGATAGAAAATACACATTCTTTTCATTTGAAAAAGAGAAATACATTATGAGTTCATACTTACATTTCTAAATCAAATTTAAGGTTACAGGAATTTTATTTAACTTTATTTTCTGTTAATTTTCTTTACTTTTACACTAAAAGTTCTTGATTCTTAATAATGAAAATAATAAAATAATGTGTGAATGTATGCATAGTTTCAAAACAACATTATCAACATATCACTTTTTATTAATGAAAAATAAAACCAATGCATACTGTTTAAAATTTCTTTGTATTCTCTTAATCCTTAAGATATAGTCCTGTAGGGTTGCACTGTTCCATTTTGGTGCTTTCAACTTATTTAGAATAATTCTCTATGTGGTTAAACACTAACCTGATATATTATTAGGTTCATTTCTTTTCTTTTTTTTTGATCAATATTTTTTATTATGATATTGTGGGGTACAGTTAAGGATTAGGTATAAAAATATGCTTCGTTCAGGCACCCTTGTTGATAAGAAGTGTCTCTCCATCCTCAGCAGACAGGTATTTACTACCATTAGTCCCATCTCCCTTCTCCTCCCCCCCATAGTTTCCCACCACTATCAGTCATTTTCTTATAGTATTACATTGGATTTTCAAGGTCCACTATATGAGTGAGTACATGCGATACTCAGATCTTTGTTTCTGTGAGAGGTCACTCAGTATTATAGACTCTAGTTCCATCTAGGTTGTGGCAAAATTCATGATTTTGTTCTTTTTTATGGCTGCGTAGTATTCCATTGTGTATATGTACCCCATTTTAAAAATCCAGTCCTCTTTTGATGGACAGCATGGTTGCTTCCAGGTTCTTGCTATTGTGAACAATGCTGCGATAAACATAC
>NW_007232002.1:11419-51642 GCF_000164805.1 Carlito syrichta
GTTGAACATTTCTTCATGTGTCTGTTGGCTGCTCGGATGTCTTCCTTTGAGAAGCGTCTGTTCATATCTTTTGCCCATTTTATCATGAGGTTGTTTGTTTTTTTTCTTTTCAGCACGTTTGAGTTCTTTGTAGATCCAAGATGTTAAACCTTTGTCCCTGGAGTTGGCAAATACTTTTTCCCAGTCTTTAGGTTGTCTCCCTGCTCTTTTGATGGTTTCTTTGGCTTTGCAGAAGCTTGTCAGTTTAATGAGGTCCCACTTGTCTATCTTATCTCTTACGGCCTATGGGTTTTGGGTTTTGTTCAGGAATTGGATGCCAGTTCCAATTTCCATGAGGGTATGTCCTTCATTTTCTAAGGTTCTTATAGTTTGAGGTTTTACATTTAGGTCTCTGATCCATTTAGAGTTAATTTTTGTGTATGGGGATAGATAGGGGTCCTGTTTAATCTTCTGCATGTTGTCAGTCAGTTTTCCCAGCAGCATTTACTGAATAGGTTCTCCTCTCTCCAGTGGCAGGTGGTGGAGGCTTTGTTGAAGATGAGTTGGTTGAGAAATTGAAGATTTGCTTCTGAAATCTCACTTCTATTCCATTGATCTATATGCCTGTTCCTGTACCAATACCAAGCTGTTTTGATGATTGTAGCTTTATAGTAAAGTTTGAAGTCCAGTAGTGTGATGCCTCCTGCTTTTCTTTCTTTCTTTTTTTTTTTGCTGAGGATTTTTCTGGCTTTTCGGGGATGTTTGTGTTTCCATATGAATTCCTGTGTTGTTTGTTCTAGGTCTGAGAAGAATGTTGCTGGTAATTTGATGGGTATTGCATTAAATCTGTAGATTGCCTTAGGTAGGATAGACATCTTCACAATGTTGATTCTTCCAATCCATGAGCATGGGATATTTTTCCACTTGTTTGTGTCTCTTTTATTTCTTTGAGCAGTGTTTTGTAGTTTTCATTGTAAATGTCTTTTATGTCTCTGGTTAGGAAGATACCAAGGCATTTCATTTTTTGTATGGCTAATGTGAATGGAATTGTGGTTTTTATTTGAGTTTCTGTTTGTTTATTATTGGTGTAAAGAAATGCGATTGTCTTTTGCATATTTATTTTATATCCTGAGACTTTGCCAAGGTCCTTTATCAGTGTAAAGGGGTTGTTCACAGATTCTCTTGGGTTTTCAAGGTACAAATCATGTTATCTGCAAAGAGATTACTTGACTTCCTCTTTTCCTATTTGAATTCCCCTGATTGCCTTCTTTTCTCTGATTGCTCTAGCCAGGACTTCCAATACTATATTGAACAGGAGGGGTGAGAGTGGGCATCCTTGTCTTGTTCCAGTTTTCAGGGGAAATGGTTCCAATTTTTGTCCATTTAGGAGTATGCTGGCTGTGGGTTTCTCATAGATGCCTTTTACTATTTTGAGGTATGTTCCCCATATGCCTAGCTGTTCAAGGGCTTTTATCAAGAAGGGGTGCTAGATTTTATCAAAAGCTTGTTCTGCATCTAATGATATAATCATGTGGTTTTTGTTTTGACATCTGTTGATGTATTTAATTACATTTATGGTTTTACCAATGTTGAACCAGCCTTGCATCCCAGGGATGAAGCCTACTTGATCATGATGGATGATTTTTTGATGTATTGTTGAATCTGGTTCGCTGGAATCTTGTTGAGAATTTTAGCATTTATGTTCATCAAAGATATTGGCCTGTAGTTCTCTTTCTTTGTTGGGTCTTTACCTGGCTTTGGTATCAATGGGATGTTAGCTTCGTAAAATGATTTGGGAAGAGTTCCATCTTTCTCAATCGCCTGGAATACCTTCAGTATGATTGGTATCAGTTCTTCTTTGAAAGTCTTGTAGAATTCTGCTGGAAAGTCATCTGGTCCAGGGCTTTTTTTTGTAGGTAGTTTTCTTATTATGTAGTCAATTTCCTTGATTGTTATTGGTCTATTTAGGGTCTCAGTTTCTTCTTGTTTCAGTCTAGGCAGTTTGTGTGATGACAGAAAGTCCTCCATTTCCTTAAGGTTTTCCAGTTTGTTTCCATACAAGTTTACATAGTAGTCTCTAACGATCTTTTGTATTTCTTCGGTGTCAGATGTGACTTTATCTTTTGTGTTTCTGACTGTGTTTATTTGGGCTTATTCTCTCTTTTTCTTGGTCAGTCTAGCTAGGGGACCATCGATCTTGTTTATTCTTTCCAAGAACCAGCTTTTTGTTTTATTGATTTTTTTAATTGTCTTTTTGTCTTTTATGTTCTGAATTTGGGTTTTTATTTTGGTGATCTCGATTCTTCTGCTGAAATTAGGGTTTTTGTGGTCTTGCTTTTCCAGTTTCCTTAGATGGCTTGTTAGGCTGTTAATTTTTGATCCTTTCATTTTCTTCATGTGCGTTTGTAGAGATATAAATTCCCCTCTTACTACAGCTTTTATGGCATCCCAGAGATTTTGGTAAGATGTTTCTTCCTTTTCATTTGTTTCCAGGTATCTTTTAATCTCTGTTTTGATTTCATCATTGACCCAGGAGTCTGTTTAGCATCATGCTGTTTAGTGTCCATGTCTTTGTGGGTTTTGGTGGGACTTTGTTGGTGTTAATGTTTATTTTTATTCCACTGTGGTCCGAGAAGGTGCATGGTAAAATTTCAGTCCTTTTAAATTGGCTTATGCTTGATTTATGGTCACGTATGTGGTTGATCTTAGAGTACCTTCCATGCAGCAATGAGTAGAATGTGGTCTTTGGATGGAGTGTTCTGTAGTTATCAATTACGTCCATTTGATCAAGAGTCATTTTGAGGTTTCAGATCTTGTTACTGATTTTTTGTCCTGGTGATCTGTCTAGGATTGTGAGTGGGGTATTAAAGTCCCCAGCTATGATGGTAATGGAGTTGATATCTTTTTTTAGTTTACCTTGGAGCTGCTTTATGAAAGTTGATGCTCCTATGTTCGGTGCATATATGTTTAGGATGGATATTTCTTGTTGATAGATTTTACCTTTTATCATTATGTAGTGGCCTTCTGCATCTTTTTAAATTTTCGATAGCTTAATGGTGTTTTGTCTGAGATTAAGATTGCAACTCCTCCCTTCTTTTGTGTTTCATTCCCCTGAAAATTTGTTTCCCATTCTCTTACTTTGAGTCTGTGAGTGTCCTTTCTACTGAGGTGAGTCTCTTGAAGGCAAGAGATTGTTGCTTGGTGCTATTTTATCCATTTTGCCATTCTATGTCTTTTCAGTGGTGGATTTAGTCCATTCACATTCAAACTATTATGTGTCTGGGAGTTGGTCTTCTCATTTGTTGTCTTGTAGGGGTTCTATGAATCTCTTGTGTTTGAATTTTTTCATCATTGATGAGATGAGGGAAGTTTTCTTGAATGATTTCATGAAAAGTTTGTTCCAGTGTGGCCTCTGTTTCTCTCTCTGCCTCAGGAAGGCCAATAACTCTTAGGTTCAGTCTCTTGAAATGATCATTCATCTCTTGAAGGTTTTATTCTGTCTTTTTGAGCTTCTTTTCTATGCTTTTGACATTTTGGATTAGTTCTGTGTTTTGCTCTTCGAGCTCTGAGATTCTTTCTTCTGCTTGGCTAATTCTGCTTTTCATGCTTATTAGTTTGTTGTTTATTTCCATCACAGTATTCTTTACTGCTGTTATTTCTGACACCACCTCCTTCCTAGTTTCTTCTTGTCTCTCCTTGATTTTTTAATTCTCTCTATTAATGTCTTGATGTCTGGGTTTGTTGCATGTGACCAGTCATTCTGGGAGCTCTTCATTGTTTGTGTTCTGGAATCTGTTTACTCAGTGTCTGATCTCCCAGGGGTCTGTGTGAGACCTATATCCTTCTTTTGGTTTTTCTTCATTTGTGTGGTTTTTTTCCTCCCTACTTTTTCCTTCCCTCCATGTCACCATCTTCGTAGAAGGATTGCTTTTACTTTTGTTTGTTCAATCTCCTATTCTTCTTTATGTATGCTCTCTTACTTTGTTCAATTCTGGAGTTGCACTGTAGGTTGTGGGTGGTCCTTTTTGCAGTTTTGAGATTTACTTAAGGGGGGAGATGTGATTAAAAATCTATCTGCAGGTCCTGGTATCTGCTGACAGGTGTATGGATCCCACTTCTGAAACCCACTTCCCACTGCCTTGGAATCTGAAATCCACTTCCCACTGCCTTGGAATCTATCTGTGCAGTTGGGCTGTAGGCTTATTCCCTGAAATAAAATGAGGTTAGCAGAGCGAAGAGAATGGAGCAGACAGTGGGGGGAAGAGAAGGGTGGAGAGAGAGAGGAGTAAGGGGGGAAACAGATGAGTGTGCCAACTAATGGAGAGAGAGAGAGCTAAACTGAAAAAGATAAAAACAATAGACCATGGCTACAGACTAACCAACTCCCATACAAAGAAAATTACAACATACAATGATGCTAACATACAAGCTAACCAACCGCCTTATTGGTGTGCTATTCCTATATAGAAAGATATGGTTTACAGAGAGGAGAAAAGAGAAGAAAGGAAGAGAAAAAAAGTAACAAAACAGTAGGAATAGAATCAAGTCATTAAACTAACAGAACCAATCGAGCACACTCTGAGACTTTTTGTTTAAGTCCAGTGTTCTTTCAGCTCTGATTTCTAGCTGCCTTCTCAAGCTGGTAAATTAGTTCACAGTTAGGATCAGTTGCCCCTGGCCTGCTGTGAAGGACAGTTCAGATCACCCTATTTCACCACTCAAATCTGTTGTATGTCTGTTTTTCAAGCTTTTTCCCGTTTTGTTGTTGTTACCTTGAATCGCCAGCAGGTGGTGCTGTCTCAGCTGCTCGCCCCAGAGGGGGTGGAGCCGAACAGGAGTTGGACAGAGGCCGAGATGGGAGCTTGCCTCTGGGCACACGGGAGGAGACCCACAGCTGGCAGGACGCACGGTGGCAACAGAGGTGGTAGCGATTCCAGCAGATCTTGCCTGCAGGGGCTTCAAGGACTGAAGTCGTGGATCGCCTCAGGCATGGGTGACGTGATGCGCTGTGGCAGACACGGAGGCCATGGCGGTGTGGCTGCTGCGTCTGCAGCTGCAGTGGTTGTCCAGACCGCCATCATGTCCCAGTGGTGGTGACGGTCGAGCTCCGTGTGAAGAGCAGGCTGCTGATGTTGGGGTCCACAGGCCCTGGGGAGAGAGCCCAAGACCCTCTACGTTCTCCTTTGCGGAGAGTCTTATAAACCAGGCTGCCCCGTCGCCATCTTCATTTCTTTTCTTCTGATTTGTAGTCTTTTCCCATTTTGGTTAAATTTTATATTGTAACTATGTAACATGTCCATACGATTCCAAAGTGAAACCTGTAAAGCAAGGTGTATTTACAGCAGTCTAGTCTCTATTCCTGTCTCTTGTTTTCTAGTTTCTTTTTCCATCACAGGAAACATTTCCTTAATTTTTTAAAAAGTTGTTTTGTTTTCTTTATTACTTAAAAAAAAATTAAACAGGCATACACATATTTATACTGCCTCCTGTCTTAGACAAAAAGTAGCATACTACACTGACTATTCAGCACCTTGTCTTTCGTTTTTAATACATAAAGATCTTTCTCATTTCTTTTAGCAGCAGTACAGTCCTTAGTTGTGTGGATGTATCATAGTCTACTCACTTTGTCCCCCATTGATGGATATTGGTGTCATTTCCATCTTTTTCTATTACTAGTAGTGTTGTGATACCCAGTTTTGTGAGTGTGTCATTTTGCATTTTTTTGGTAACAATTTGAATTAGCTTAGAAATCATTACTGTTATAAAATTCCAGATATTTATTGATACTTATTATGTGCCAAAGACAGTTAGTTTTTGGGAAAAAGGGCTGGGTAGAGTGAAGAACAAAACAGTCATAGCCCCTGCCGTTGTGGAGCTTACAACATAGTAGGGAAAGCATATTTCTAATGCAAACAAATATATAATTCAAAATATGATAAATGATGTGGGGAAAGTGAAAGGAGCAACTTATTTTTTATTTTTAAACTTATGTCCCATCTTTATTAAGGTATAATTAACAAAACTTGTATCATTTGAAGTGTACAATGTGATCATTTTCTATACATATGAGGGGGTATCGACCAAATTCCATAATTTATTTATTAAAAATTGTGTATTCATTCTTACATGTTTAAACTTCAGTCACCTTCAAAGTACTCTCTGTTTGATGCAATACATCTATCAAGATACTTTTTCCACTGCTCAAAACAATTCTTGATCTCATCAATGTTGATGCCTTTTAGTGCTTCTGCTGTTTTTTGTTTCACCTCTTCCACATCAGCAAAACATTTCCCTTTGAGGACTTTTTTCATCTGGGAAAACAAAAAGTTGCTCAGGGCAAGATTGAGTGTATAGGGAAGGTCATACCATTTTTGGTCAAAAATTGTTGAACACTCAGCAGGCTGTGGGCGGTGTGCTTGTAAATCGCGCATCATGAAATGGGCAAACACTTTTAAAGACTCTCCAAAAAAACCTCACTGAAGCTGAACCTAGCCTCTTACAAAAACACTAGCTGGGTTCTTAGAACACTTACATAGTGGGGGGAATCCTGTACTACAAGGGACCCACCCTCCAAAAAATAATTCTGGTTTTTTTTGGGTCCTCCCCCATACACACTGTAAAGTAATTAAAGTAACCAAGCTAATTAGCATGCCTATCACCTCACATAGTTTTGTGTGTGAGTGTTTGTGTGTGTGTGTATGTTTTTTTAAACAAAATTTTTATGTTTTTTCTTTTCCTAAAAACTCATGAAGTGTGTGTATGTTAAGCATACTTAAGATCCACTTTCAGAAAATTTCAAGTATATAATACATTATTATTAGCTATAGTCACCATACTGTACATTAGGTCTCAAGGACTTATTCATCTTATAACTGAAAGTGTATATGAAAGGAACAATTTAAAGGGGACATAGATCATGGTGAGTGGTCAGGGAAAGTTTCTATGAGGAAATTACCATGTGGACATCTGAAGGAAGAGATGGGTACAGGTCAGACAAAGATGTGGATGAAACACATGCCAGGCTGAGTGAGCATGATGGGATAAGAGTGGAGTCAGGAGAAATGATCTCATTTTAAGCAGTAAGTGACCAGTGAGTCTGAATCGTGGACAAGGAGGAGGGTGGCAGAGGTTATGATGAGAGGTGTGTGTAAGGGCAGGTGGCAATGATCTGGTAGAACTTTGGACTCTATTCTAAATTTAAAAGGATGCCACCAAAGAGTTTATGTTAGTGATATGATCCAATTCATTCTTTAGTTGCTTCAACAACTGGATCCAGAAGAATCAGGGAAGGATGAGAATAACGGCACAAAGACCATCAAGGGAATGATTGCAGGAGTCCAGAAAATCGATAACGCTGGCTTTCCCTGGAGTGGTGGAGGTGGTGGAGAGGAGGGAATGGCTTGAGCCCTTTTAGAGGAAGAATAGTTTAGAATGATTGGATGAAAGGATTGAATGCAATGAGAGAGAAGAAAGAGGTGTCCAGAATAACTTCTTGGTCTTGAGTACAGACACTGGTTTACTGAGGTGGATGACCTTGAAGAAGGACTCGGGTGGGGTGGAAGAGATTGCCAATTTGGCATATTTTCATTAGTCTATGAGAAACCCAAATGAAGACTCAGGGAAAGTATCTGGATATGTCTATTGGGAGCTCTGAAGGGATTATCTTCTTTTTTTTAATCAATATTTTTTATTATGGTTTTGTGGGGTACAGTTAAGGGTTAGGTGTACAATTATGTTTCATTCAGGCACCCTGTTGATAAGAGGTGTTTCCCCATCCCCAAACAGATATTTGCTACTGTTAAAGGGATTATCTTCTAGAGGTTGTGTGCACACGCAGAATGGGAGAAACCTGCCTAGAAGAAGGGGACTGAGTGAGAAAATAGGCTCCAGGTTTTGATCCAAGTAATTCCAACACTGAGGGCCCAGGGAGAATGAGGCACTGGCTGAGAAGATGGGATTATTTTTAGCAATGGTGGTAGTGAAAATGATTTATCCTTAAAAATTTACATTTACAGCATTTCAGAACAAAAGAGTTCTGGAGGTCTGTCATCTGGCTCATCCACTTAATTGAAAAGAAGTTGGAAAATTCTGAAGTTACTCTCTGTTGTCTGTCAGTGAGTACAACCTGCCCCTATCATAGCCTGATTCCTGGAAGAGCACTGACCTCCTTGCCAAAGAAGGAAGTAATCAATTCTGCCTATGATTTATTAGTGATTTTATCAAGATATAATTCACACTTCATTTATTTTTTTATCTGCAAAATTTGTGCCAGTTCTTATAGCTAATTCTCTATGGTGAGTCTAGCCCAAGGTAGAAAAATTAGCTTGCAAGTGAAAAAAAAAAAAAAAGCGAAAATTACAAAGTGGCTCTTAGAGGTCTTTTTCTAAAGTAGAAGATAATGATCTCCTCCCAGATCTTCTAAAAGAACCATGGCTCCCCTGGAACATCATCATAACCTTCTTCTTCGATGCAGGGTCTCACTGATCTGAGACTGGATACTAATGACTGCAGGAGGCAGATGTAGCTGGGCATAGGTCATCATTCATTCTGTTTGCCGCATTTTCTTCTTTTTCATCTTTCCAGGCATATGGTATAATTGCCCTTCTCAGTCCCCTTGTAGTTGGTAGAACCGTGTGATTACTTTTGGAGAATGAATGAAAGGTAAAAATGATGCTTCACCTCCAGGCCAGAGCTTTGATGACCAATGTGAGAGTGTCCTCAGTGCTTTGCCTTCTAGCATAGTGACTGACATTTCTGAAATAGTGACTGCCCCATCAGGCTGGATTCTGTGAGGAGAAGAGCCCCTTGGATGACCTGAAATGGACATGTAGCATAAGCAAGGTATAAATTTTTGTTATGTTAAGTCACTGATATTTGGGAGTTGTTTATTACTACAACATAACTTAGTCTATGCTGACTGATACTCTGATTATTCTACTGTCTATTTTTCAGAGGCCAAATGGATATTCTGTGTATTTAATTCTTTAAGAACCAGTAGACATCTCTGTATTCCCTGATTCCAGACTTTTATCCACAAATGAATTTCATGCACCAAGAGTTTTGGGATGCATCATGGTGGTCTTTTCTGCCAGAAACATGGAAACCAATGGATAAGCCTTCCTGAAGGAAGTGGTCTAAGAGAGGGAGAAGGCTCAAGGAGTCAAAAACTAAACAAACAAACATCGAAAAGCATTTTCCATTAGAAATGAAAAGGGACACAGAAAATGATCAGGCCTCATGAGGCCCACTCCCAAAATGTTGGTGAAATTTGCATGATGTCCATGTAACTGTTTCTTGTTACCTTGTGTCACTTCCCTCAAAAGGAGCTGAAAAAAAAGTAATTCACTTCATATCCTGTAAGAAAAAAGAACAAGGCTAGCAAAAGTAAAAGGAAGCAAATAATCTCAAACTTGAGATAAGTAAGAAGAGCTCTGCAGAGCTTTCTCATTGTACAGAGGAGTGTCCAGAACTTAACCACTAGGAGTGTGAGGAATTGGGAGTCCAAGCCACCCCTCCAACTCTGGCTTTTGTGATTTCTGAGAGAAAACCCAGAGGTAAATTGTACAGTTTTCCAAATTATGTTCTAATGTTGGAAGGGAACACTTGCATCCAAGTCTCAACCAGTGGAGGTGTCACTTGATATGACCTTCTCCCACAGCCTCCTCCCCCTTCTCATTCTCAGCCTTGTCATAAGCTTCAAGTACGTCTGCCAACCACTTACTGCCAGTCCACAAATCCCTTGGTGTTTTTACAGGGGACTCAGCAGCTAAGCACATTTAATGGATTCAGTTTTGGAGTGAACAGGATTTTGCTGTGTGTGGCCAAATATCTATAAACAAATACATCTCCCAAGAAAGTGGCAGATGTTCCATCTTCGGTATGCGTGGATTTATGAGAACAAAGCCCTAAAGAAGATAATTCTTAACTGTTTGGACTCTGTGATGCAGTTTAGCTTTTTTACACAAGCTGTTGAAATCTTTTAAAAATGTTGAGATATCACACATCTTTTCTGCCATTGTGGCTGGGTCTTCTTTATGGCAACAGGATCGCCACGGGAGGAGGCCTAGGTTGGGGCTTCCAGGGCATTTGCTGCTCTGCTAGAAGCATTGTGACCAAGGGATGAGGCCAGAGTTGACTATCATTGTGCTACCTCTTCTTGTGGTTTCCAGGGAACACTTCCTGCTTCCTTCTTATTAGCTATGAGTGGGGCTTCCCTTATAATGGCCAATAACAGAAATCAAGTATAGGGGTTGCGGTCAGACAGGAATGGATCTCAGTTCTCCACCCAAGACATCTGAGATCTATCTTCCCTGTCCTATGTACCCACTGGGTTGTGAGACAGAGAGAGATACTGGAGGTGGAAATACTGTGTTTAGTGGGAACCCATGTTAGTCATCACTGTCGCTGGTGGTGGCTATGGCTTAAGTAAGAGAGTTTAAAAGGACGAGAACAGCTAAAAGAGTGGAAGAGGGTCCCCCAAACCTCACAGTCATATAATAGGCACGAAGTAAAGCTCTCCCACAGTCCTGTCTTTCTAATCCATCCCACAACAATAATGCCCAGCCCTTGACACAGTGAGGCAAAGGGCAGCACGAGTCCCAGATTATGGAGCCCCTTCAAAAAGGATTTGTTGTTTTAAAACCATAAGGTCTTTAGAAGCAGAAAAGGAGAGTTTTATTTCTTGTAAAACGTTACAATCTGCAGGTTGGGAAACAGCTTTCTGCTGAAACTGAAAGCAAGTGCTTCAAGGAAGATGGGGGATGGGTAGGAACTTCCGTTTGATTGGGTCAGCCAAACATTCATATTTAATAGACTATAAGAGGAGCTATGGATATTCATGTGTGGAGAGCAAGCATATATGTTACATATGACCCATGTTCACTTTGTGGTGGAGACTTAACATTAAAATAAAGTGAAACTCTTTATGTCAGAAAGTGAAACACAAGACACAAAGGCAGCTTGTACATAGCTTCTGTGAATCTGTGATCAGTGATTAGCTATCAGAATATCAGGCTTTGTAAGGCTTCTCAGTTGTCATGGTGAAACTGCAATAAGGTTGGCCATAACGTCAGGTGGTCTGTCGAGTTTGAGGGAGAATCTTCCTGACATAGTTTTTCAGAAACTGTTTCCTGTTTAACTGTAAAAAAGAAAGTCTTGAGTCAGTTAATGAGATAGGGTAGTGTTGAGGAATGACTGACCTCTTACCGTGCCAGACTGTAGAATCTAGTTTTTAAAGTTTTCTGGGGTCCTTTTTGCCACAGGGAGTCCATTTCATGTCACCTGGAGACCTAGGGTCTTAATTTTTTGCTTAAGTTGATGAATGACAATTAGAATTGAATTCCATGTTTACCAGTTATAAGGGGTGTGACCTCTGTGAAGTAACTAAGCCCTTCTGAGCCCAGTTTTTCCTCTACAAAATGGGATTGATAATAAGAGCACTTATCTCCAAAAAGTTGCCACGAAGATTAAGTGGAATAATGCATACAGAGTCCCTAGCATGGTGCTTTACATTTAAAGTCCTATAATCATAGAATGTTTATTATTTTTATTTTGAAAAAGAGAAAGTGAGAGGAGAAAAGAAGAGTGTCTTAGTCCATTAAGGCAGCTTTTACCAAACACCACAGACTGGGTGACTTATAAACAACAAATTCATTTCTCACAGTTCTGGAGACTAGGAAGTCCAAGATCACAGAGCTGACAGATTTAATGTCTGGCGAGGGGCCCGTTCCCTGGGTCATAGATGGCACATTCTGACTGTACTCTCACATGTTGGGAGGGGTGAGGCAGCTCTCTGGGGCCTCTTTTAAAAGGACACTAATCTAGTTCTTGAGGGCTCCAACTCATAGCTTAATCACCTCCCAAAAGTCTTACCTTCTAATAGTATCACATCAGGCTCCAAGGTACACATTTTTGGGGACATGAACATTCAGACCATAGCAGTGGGAGTGGTACATGATGTGAAAGGTAGATTTTATTCAACACAGAACCTTATAAATCTCTACAGACTGCATCTGATTCTCTAATCATAGAAACTGGTGGTCAATGAAGACATCATTGCCTTATTAAGATCTGTGATCCAGCTCCATCTGAGTAGTGACTGATCTGAAGAGAAAATTGGGCTAAGAGTGCTCTATTTAGCAGCTCCCCAGACAATCCTCAGAGGGGGGCAGTTGGCCTCCCTAAGGGGACGGAGGAGGCTGTGACCCAGGACAATTCACATCCTGTGTCTGCTGGCAGATGCCAGGCTTGTATACACATATTTCCTCTTTCAAATATGAGCACACATTAAAAATAATTTCCTTTGAAATGGCTCTGCAGCTCAAGGAAAATAACAAGTTATTTGGAGGACTTAGAGAAAGAGCAGATCTCTAAAATCACTTTCTATAGGAAAGAGCAGAATGCTTTTATACAGTGTTTGCTTACTGTCCTCAACAAAGAGGCAAGAAACCTTGAATTCTAAGAAACGGAAGACATATGTTCTGAGGAGGATGGAGCCAGACAGAAGCTTCATTGACAGAGTTCAGGGTGGTCTGACATGCTCACCTTTGCCTTGGTGGGAGAACTGACCATGGGAATCACATGTGGGGGCAGTGATAGGCTGTACTTACACCGGCAGCCTGGTCACTGAGCCATGATAAGCACTGCCCCGAGAAACAAAGGGAGTAAACCACTTAGGACTGAGCTGGAACCTCCTGTCACTTCTGTCTCCAATTCTCAATCCGTCCCCAGTTCCTCTACACACTTCTGGAAACTCACCTGGGGAAGGAAGTGCCTAAGAATCTCAACTTTTCCATTCTTTGATCTTAGCTTAAGAGATTCTAACTGGGAACCAACAGACACTGACAAACTCCTCCCAATGATATACAGACCTTCTTTTGTAAGGATTAATAGACCAAAAAGAAAAAAATTCTAAAAAACAAACAAAATAAAACAAAAGGACCACAAAAAACAAAAAATCACCACACGCTTGATTTGGAATCAGAGCAAATGTTCCTCCAGGAAACAAATTGACTCCATGTAGAAGGAGAAATCATTTGAAAGTCTGGATTTGGATTGGGCATGGTGCCTTATGCCTGTAATCTCAGCAGGAGGCAGGAGGATTGCTTGAACCCAGGAGTTCAAGACCAGCTTGGGCAGCATAGTGAGACCTTATCTCCACAGAAAAGAATTATTAAAAAAAAACAGCTGAGAGTGACGGCATGCCCCTGTAGTCTTGGCTACTTAGGAGGTTGAGACAGAAGGACCACCTGAGCTCAGGAGGTTGAGGCTGCAGTGAGTCATGATCATGCCACTGCATGCTAGTTTGGGTGATAGAATGAGATCCTGATTACAAAAATAAAATCTAGATTTGGATTCTATGCAAATTTATGAAAAAGAACAATCTGTGACAAGAAATCCATGGATTTAGGATGAAAAACATAGTTACCAAAAGTAAAAATGGCACAGAAGCAACAAAGAACAGGTTAGTGTTACAGCAACTTGCATGGGCAAATAATTGGCTAGTAATTGCCATGTGGTTATTAGAACACAGCATAAGAATCCTCCCAGAGGAAAATGAGAATTATAGAATTATGCAGAAGACGAACACAAAGATTAGAAGCCACATATACACAGTGGGGATCACGAAAAGGGCACATAAAAGATGTACAGCATACATACACAATTACAGGATTGTAGACATGGCTCACATGCAGTATTCAAAAGTCTCTTGAATAGAACAAAACCAGAAACAAATTGCAAAAAGGTGAGCTGGCACACGTTGGATATTCAAAAAATACTTTTATAAACAACTTGTGATATCGCAGAGAAAATCAGCACTGCAATTACAGACTATTTGAAGAATAAAAACTAAAACTTTGAGTATATGACTTAAGGAACAGATAAGTATTCCACTGAAACTGTTCCAGAAACTTGCAGAAAGGAAAAAAATTTCCAAATCCCTTTAGCAGAAATGGCATAAACCTAATTTAAAAAAATAGTAAAAAATAGCATTTAAATCATAAAACTATAGCACAATCTCCAGGATGAGCGCATTCAGTGTTGTTTAGATGTCACTACAACTCTAGTCAATAATCAAACATCATTTCTTTTCAGAACTTGGCCAAAAGATTCTGAAGTTTATCTGGAAGCGAAACATACAAAGAAAGCCAAGAAAATTCTGGAAAAGAAGATGGTAATTGTCTGGTAATTGCTGTAGCTATTAAAGTATATCACAATGTTTCAGTGATTCAGATTAGCCTTGAACTAACCTCAGGGGAGTCCCATCAATGGGAAGAAATGGAGCAGAAATATGCATCCAGAAATGGATGTGTGTATGCAGAAAGAATCTCTAAAATAATAAAAGTGGCATTTAAATCAGCATAGCAAGGGTTTATAACTCAGTGTATTAGCACAGTGTATTACTTATTTGGCAAAACACTAGCAACAAAAACTACAATAGTAACAAATTTAGATCTTTGTCAGATTAATTAAATATAAAATAAAGTCATAAAATAGTAGAAGGAAGTGAAGGATAATAATTTTGCAATCTTAGAATGGAGGAGGTTTCCTGAACCAAGATCTTATAGTCAGAAACCTTAAAGGAAAATTTGATAGAATTGACTACCTAAAAATAATGGGGAAAAAAACTCTTTGGAATGGAAATGTCATAATAAAATTTTAAATAAAGCTGAATTAGGAAAATTAGACAGAAGATTAAAACCATTAACATGTAAAGATCTCTTTCAAGCTGTATGCAAAATACTAACACCCTAATTGTGGAGGCTGCTATAGTTCTTACCCACATCCCCTTCTTGATGAATTCCTCATTCCCCAGCCCCCAGGTGTTGCTGCTGAGGGCTCACAGTGGAGTCCCTTTCCAGGGATTGCTGTCTGCTGAAGAACGCTACCTCCACAAAGATTGAAGCCTCCTCTAAGTGGGAGCCTGTATCCAGTGACCGATTTCTGTAGGACTGTCCCAGCTCCAGGGCATCCTGCTATGGACTGAGGGCCTGCTGCAGCTGCATTGCAGCTGCGCTTCTGCCTTGGCTTCTGCCCTGCCCCGCTGCCCTCCCTCCCTCCAGGGACTGTTCTGAGAGCCCTCAGTCTCCTGCATGCACATCTCTGTTTCAGGATCTCTTTCCTAGACAACTGGACCTAAATAAAAATAGATGAGGAATATAAGCACAGATCACAAAAGAAAAAACACCAAACAAGATGGCTTGTAGCATTGAACACGTGAAACGCTGGCAACACAAAGTGAAACACCACTGAGAGGCGGAGCTGTTTGGGAAGGTAATGAACACAGCATTTCCGAAAGGAAATTCGGCAGTATGTATGAACACTTAGAAAGTACCTATGCTATGCTTTTGCTTGGCAGCCTCTCTCCTGTGAATTTTTCCTAAGGAGATAACTATATAAACATATAGAAAGGTATATTAGGGTTTTTCAGAAAAACAGAACCAATAGAATGCGTATGTGTGTGTGTGTGTGTGTGTGTGTGTGTGTGTGTGTGTGTGTGTGTGTGTGTATGTGTGTATGTGTGTGTGTATGAAGAGGAATGAAAGAAACCTGGAATTATTTTTTGGAGAGGGAGTCCCTTGTAGTATAGGCTTCCTCCACTAGATAAGTGTTCTAGCAACCCACCAGCATCAGTGTACCAGATAGCGTTGTTGCGAGGCTATGTTTTACTTCAGTTAATTTTTTTTGGAGATTCTTTCAATGTGTTTGCTATTTCATGATGGATGATTTATGAGTGCACCTGCCCACACCACACTGAATGTTCAGCAGTTTTTGACTCCCATTCCTCACCTTTTCTATTCACCCAATCTTGCCCTGAGTGATTTTTTTTTTTTTGTTTCCCTGGATGAAAATAGTCCTCAAAGGGAAATGTTTTGCTGCTGTAAAAGAGGTGAAACAAAAAACGGCAGAAGCACTAAAAGGGATCAAAGTTAAAGAGTTCAAAAGCTGTTTTGGGCAGTGGAAAAAGTATCTCAAAAGGTGTGTTACATCAAATGGAGAGTACTTTGAAGGTGACTGAAATTTAAACTGGTGAGAAAAAAATACACAAATTTTTATAAATTTTCAGGGTTTTTTGCATCCTCCCCTTGCATATGTTTATTATAAGACACTGGCTTATAATACATGTATTTGTTTTATTATAAGGATTAGTTCACATGGTTTTAGAGGCTGAGAAGTTGCCACGTCTATAGTTGGCAGGCTGGAGACTAAGAGCTGATGGTGCATTTTCTTTTCTTTTAATTTTTTCTTTTTTTTTTAACTTCTTTAAAAAAATTTTTATTATAAAGATGTGGGGTACATTTCAAGGTTAGGTATATAAACATTGATCATGCAGGTACCTTTGTTGATGAGCCCCTCCCTCCCCTAGCAGTTTCCCTCAACTGCCAATCCCACCCCGCCCCCCGACAGTTTCCCACTACTGCCAATCACTTTCTTTTTTGTTTTTATTTTTCTGAGTTGGAGTTTCACTCTGTTGCCCAGACTTTTAGTGCAGTGGCCACTACTGGCCACCACAGCCTCAACCTGTTGGGCTCCAGCGATCCTTCCGCCTCAGCCTTCCTAGTAGCCGGAATTACAGGCATGTGCTACCACGCCCGGCTGATTTTTTGATTTATTGTGGAGATGAGGTCTCGCTGCCCAGGCGGGTCTTGAACCCACAGGCTCAGGCAATCCACTCACCTCAGCCTCCCAAAGGCACGGGATTACAGGCTGAGCCACTGAGCCCAGCTACCAATCACTTTCTTATAGCATTATAATTGTTCAAGTTCCGTTTATGAGTGAGAACATATGGAATTCTGTTCTTTGTTTCTGTGATAAATCACTGAGTATGATTGATTTCAAATCCATCCAAGTTGCTGTAAAGTCCATATATTTGTCCTTCTTTATGGCTGCTTAATATTCCATCATGTATATGTACCACATTTTAAAAAATCCAATCCAGCTTCGATGGGCAACATGGTTGGTTCCATGTTTTTACTATTGCGAATAGAGCTGCAACAAACCTACGTGTGCACGTATCTTTTTTGTAGAATGATTTGAACAGGGAGACAGCCCACAGAATGGGAAAAAATATTTGCCAACTGTTTATCTGATAAAGGCCTAACATCTAGGATCTACAAGGAACTCAAATGCCCCCAAAGGAAAAAAATAAACAGCCCCTTTAAAAAGTGAGTAAAAGGCATGAATAGGTACTTCTCAAAAGAAGATATTCGAGTAGCCAACAGACACATGAAAAAGTGCTCAGCCTCACTTATCATCAGAGAAATGCAAATCAAAGCCACATTAAGATACCACCTAACCCCTGTAAGAATGGCCATCATTAATAAAACAAACAACAGATGCTGGCGAGGATATGGAGAAAAAGGAACGTTTCTACACAGCTGGTGGGAATGCAAACTAGTACAATGTACTGTTTGGAAGATAGTTTGGCAATTTCTGAAAGAACTAGAAATTGACCTTCCATATGACCCAGCAATTCCCCTGTTGGAAATATACCCGATGGTGCATGTTCAATACACGTCTGAAGGCAGGAGAAGACTGATGTCCCATTTTAAGCAACCAGGCAAAAGGAGTTCCCACATACTCAACCTTTTTGTTGTATTCAGGACTTCAACCAATTGGGTGAGGTCACCTATATTGGGGAGAATAGTCTGCTTTACTCAGTTTACTAATTTAGATATTAATCTCATGAAGAAATACCTTCACAGATGTACCCCAAATACCGCTTGACCAAATGTCTGGGCATCCTGTGACCCATTCAAGTTGACCCACAAAATTAACCATCCCAACAGGTAATCACAAAAATGTCAGCTGTAGTACTGCAGTTCATGTTCATTCATAGCACCTTGGGTAGATAACTAAATCCATAGTCAAGCAAAAGAGTGCCCTGTGGTGGTAGCAAAGCAATCAGGAAGGCACAGTTTAGGGGGTATGTTCTCCCATACTACTGGCAGCCCTAGAACCAAGCATTTCACCTCAGCAATATCCCAGAATATGTAGGACAGCAAGGGTCCTATCCTATACAAGGAGGGTGAACCTCCCATTCCTTATTCTTTCAGTGCAACTAATCCCTGGCTAGAACTTAAAGGCAAGCCAAAAAAGCAACACGTTTTGAGTCCTTTGCTTCTTCTAACTTGTTTCAACCCATCTGCTCTTATCTTATTTCTCAGGTTCCTGAAGTCCCCTATCTGCATCCAGATTTTATATTAACATTTTCTTTTCAGCCTCTCAATTTGATGCACCCTCAGACTGACTTTTGGGAATTCATAAAGTTCAGATTTCCTTTGGGCACTAGACTGTATTGTGGCACTTCCTATGTTCTTTGTAAAAACTTCTTTCTCCAACTCAAGGCATGAGGATTCCCCTGCAACTGTTCAGTAGGGGGGTATTTGGTCCTAACCTAGCAGGCTGGCCTATCCTGCAGATGTACCAGACATCCAGCCAAGTAGTCGGAGTTTCTGTTTCTAGGGGAGGGACCACTCTGGGCTTCTTGGTAAGCTCAGGTGTGAGGTGGCCCTAGGAATTTATATCACCACGTTTCATTTGGAACACTAAAGATCTTTGATAGTTACTGGTTTCCAACAGCAGCCAATAAGTCCCCCAGATAGGTAGCAGGAACTGAAATGCTTTACAGCATTTCCATGTATAAAGAAGATCAGTTATTTTTTAAAAGAAAAAGTAAATTTCAAAGTGAAGTTGGTATCAGGCAATTGAGATGGTATCACCCACGAGAACACTCAATAGTTACTGAACAAATGTATCCACGTTGTGTTGTGTTTTTTAGGTAATTGCTCATGCACTGGAGAAAACAATGGGAAAAATTATTTCTCTTGTGGTCACTGTTGGACTTTTATCATTTTCAGAGGTTGTCAGCATTTTCACAGGGTTCCTATTTCTTCTTAAGATTGCCAACACCCCCATTAGTTAGATTTCCACTTCAACAGACCCCTCATTCCTTTCCCTTACCTTCATTTGTTCTTTTTAACCATTTTATTAAAAAGTCTACAAAAGTAATATACCCTTAAAGTAAAAAACTTTGGCTATGTAGGAAAGTACAATACAAAAAGGCAAAGTTTCTCTGCCCTCAGTCCCTGCATCTCCAGAGGTAGCCACCACAAACACTGGTTTCTTCTAGACATTTCCCTGCATAGACAATCAGAGAAACATAAATTGATAGACCAGCTAATAAAGCAATGACTGTATAATGATATCTTAATGCTCTGTTACTTGCATATTATTATTTATTTTATGTAATTTATGCTAGACATGATTTTGGAGCAAATCTGTTGACCTTTTCAACATTCACATTTTGTCAATTATAAATTGAAAATTAATTAATTAAAAAGACATATACCTTTTGTTTTACTGTAGAAATGTATCACTGCCTATCTAGCCAATATTACACAGATTGACCTGTAGATTACTTCAGAAATTTTAATATTAAATGTTCCGGTGACTATCTTTACAAATGTATCTTTGAAGAACTGGGCTAGTGTAGCAATAGGAAATTTTTTTTATAGGTTTTATCATATCAAACATTTTTTTCACTGACATAAAAATTAAATAATTGCAAATCAAGAGGAAGTTTTTAAAATGGTTGCCCTTTTAAAGTTTCTTTTCATTATCAAATGGCAATCTCTTTTTTAGTCTTGATTTTATAAAAATGTGCCCCTAAGCTGTGACAAAATTAATCTTTTAAAAAAGTCTATGTTGATCCATGTGCTCCATAAATTCTTCTTTTATAGATCATTTAAGCAATTATGTTTCATAGACAAGACTCAAGGCTGGTTGTGTAACAGCACCCTCCCCTGCCTCTTTGAACTGAGCATTTTGGAGATTTCTCCCTTCAGCCTGACTAGCTGACCTTTGTTAGTTTTACTTGAAGCTATTATTCCAATTGACTCAGTCTTGGCTGACATCTGGATGTGTTTTATAACAGATTGTTTTCATAATTCCTCAAAAAAGTTCTCAGGATTAATACTTGTTTATTTTCCTCTTCCTTTGGATCTTAAATAAGCTAGCAGCCAATTCTAGCAGAAGTCCTTACTGGAAGCCATTTTACCTAAGTGGAGGGGATGGTAAATCCATCAATCCTTGAGTTTTTGTTGCTTTAAAATCTCTTGCCAACTGAATGTTATTCCGGAATGGCTTTAAAGGCAACCAATAGCAAAATACTTGGGAATATTTGCAGGTTAGTTTGGGTAGGAGCAGCCTGGATATTTTATCGGGATATTATATTTTTTCTTTTCTCTGTTGTAGGTGTTTTTTTCCTCTTCATCTGAAGATTTTTTTTCTTTGCTTCTTGAACTTTTGAGATTGCACTTTTAAAGATGTTCAAGAGAACTGGATTTAATTCAGGGTATTAATCTAGGGTTTTGTTTTTGAATAACTAGGATCCTTGCAGGGATTAGGTTGGATTTTCACAGAGGAATGAGACAAATTATTGCCTTTGAATGAAAGGCGTTTTTTTTTGTGGGGGAGGGGATTGCTTGTCTTTTAACACTTGTTCTTTTAAGATTTCTTCTCATTGCCAAGTGGCAATCTCTATTTGTTCTATAAACTTGCCACTAAGTTGTGATAAAACTGATGTTTCAAAAACACTATGTTGATCTGTGGTGATCCATAAATCCCTTTTTATAGATTATCATGAGTACAACTCTAGGCTGATGGCATAACAACACTCCTTTTCAGTAAACCAAAAAGCCTGCCATATTTTGCAGGTTTTCAACAGTGTTGTCAAGAGCCTTTCTTAAGTCTTTGGTGGCTGATCTGTGTCAGTCAAAGGTGATAGGTGTGATGTGAGCAGGTGTGATGTGGCGTTTCCTGTGGACTCATGAATTCCTGCATCTTTTCCAAACATGCAATTTTTTTTGCAGCTGGTTTGCATTGTATTCACATTGTGTTGGAAGAGCATAAAATTATGCTCTGCCCTCACGGGAGAGTACTGCAAAGGTACATAGGACCCAAATGTGGGGAAGGGCTCTAAGTGTGATCTATCATAATACACTTCCCACTCTGTATCAAAACGATGAGGTCAGAAGTTACAATTTTTAAAAATTGATTTTCAAATGACAACAGTCTTTGAAAACATGAATATGCAACATGAGAACCTTGCTTTTGTACAGGTGTGTGGTAGCACGTATATGTGTGTGAACACGCATATTTGCATGTATGTGCCCATGAATGGGAAAAAAGCACAAGTAATGCAAGACGATGGTTTGTTTCCTTTTGGAATTTAGAAAATATGTTCAAGAAAAATAGTTTCTTTATTTTCTTCCCCAGACTGTTGTAAAATCGATAAAATTAAAAAAAATACAAACCACAAGCTTTAAGCACTGAAGTTCCTTGAGTTAAGGGTAGGATTTAAAATGTTGTCCAAAACGTATATGGTCACAAGTCGTATACATTTTGACAGGTGGTACAATATTAATTCTAAGTGGGCTGAGGTTAGTTCATTTAAACTCTTTGGGAACAGATGGCAGATCTGAAATAAATGCTGAAAGAAAAGCAAGTAGAAGAGCAAAGAAAAATAAAAAACAATATCCTATCTCCTCTATTTCAAAACTAAAACAAATGTAGCTTATGGAATACAGATAAAAATTCTTCTAAAAGAGCACTTGCCTAAGTAAGGTACCTAAATATCTTCCCTATATAAGATAATTTTAGGCAACAAATACACATTCTTTCAAGAAAATACAACCATGAGCTCTGCAACCTAGAGATCAAAGAATGAGATGCAAGGAGAATTAATACATGGAGAAGAACAATTAGAGCATTTCAGGACTACTGAACTTTTTAGCATTGACATTGCCAAAAATGGACATGTAATATGGGTGATATTTCAGAAATTACACAGGATGCAAAAGATTAAAGAGTAACAGATATTACATAGGTACAAATGATAAACAAATGCTCCAATGTACAAATCAATTGGTATACTTGAGATAGAAGGAATAACACTTGGGAACAAAAAAATTATATATACATATGTATATACACAGGGATTATACATATAATTAATATATATAGGAAGAACTTTTAAAAGGGCTTTAAAAAATTTTCTTGAGAGCTTGCTTGGGGTCCCAGCAGGGGAATGCAGCTAATAGATCAAAGAACCGTCCTCCTCTAGCAGGGGTAGTCATCCTCTCCTGAGTGATCACAGAGGTTTGGGAGGGATGCACATGGGAGGGAACATGAGGGGGGAAGGAATACCCACCTAGCTGGCCAGATCCGCTGAATCAACCCTGGTGATCGATGGGGTGGTAGATGTCACAGCTAGATCACCCTCACATCCTACAAAACTTTCTTGAAATGACAAAAGACCTAAATCATTGACTTTCATGAATTGGGAAAAATATGTAGAAAGTAATCATTCACCAAGCCATATTCTTTGGAAGTAACTATACTTCAAAAATAAATATAAATCTTCTAAACAAGAAGAAGAAAATCACCTAAAGGGGGCAAAAGTCATTCTTGCCTCTAACTATTTCAGAATTGCTTAGGGAGGAAAGACTAAAGAGAGTGAGAAAGATTGTGTCCCTAAAATTCTATTCACTCAGGTTGCTAGTCACCTGAAAAAGCAATGAAAAGGAAAAAAAACTCAATTCTTTGTAATATACTTCATGACCTTTCCTGTCATAATCATGTGTACAACTTAAAAAAAAACATAGTTACATTCTATGGATCATAAAATGAGACACCATGTATAAAGATCTTTGGTCAAAGATACTTACTATAGCATTGTTCATAGGGACTAAACATTGAAAACAAGCAGAACATCATTCAATTAGGGAACTATAAATAAGTTCTGTTTATTCACTGTATAAACTATTGACTGTATAAACTTATGCAGCAGATAAAAGGGGGTGGAGAGAAATGAGAATGGTGGGCGGGGGAGACAGAGACAGAGAGAGAGAGAGAGAGAGAGAGAGAGAGAGACAGAGATTGGAGATTAGAGGGTTTTCTGTCTAATATTATTGAATGGGAAAAGAAAAGTGAAGAAAGCACATATATGAGGGAGACCCCAAAAAATCCAGAATTATCTTTTGGAGAGTGGGCCCCTTGTAGTATTTGCTCCTGGATCAAATGATCAACTAAAGTTTTTATCAGGAAGTTTTGAGAAGGTTGCAACACAATTTGTGGAAGAAACATCCTGGGTTGTGGCAACCAGATGATTGGTTCTTCCACCATGACAATGCACTTGCTTATACCACACTGAGTGCTCAGCAGTTTTTGACCAAAAATGGCATGACTTCCATGCCCCACCCTTCTTATTCACACCCTGAGTGACATTTTGTGGTCCCAGATGAAAAAATCCTCAAAGGGAAAAATTTTGCTGAAGTGCTAGAGGTGAAACAAAAAAACGGCAGAAGCACCAAAAGGTATCAAAATTGATGAGTTCAAAAACTGTTTTGAGCAGTGGAAAAATCATCCTGATGGGCATACTGCATCAAATGGAGAGTACTTTAAAGGTGATTGAAATTTAAACATGTAAGAAGAAATACTCAATTTTAAATAAATAAATTCCAGTTTTTTGGTCCCCCCTTATCGTATAATTCCATTTGAATAATCAAATCATCAGTGAAAAATTATATCTATTTACCACCATCCACATGTACATTTTAAATATTGTATACATGCATGCACACATGTATGCACATAAATGTACATTTGTAGGTGACTTGAAGAGCCTGGGCAATATAGAAATCAATATAATTAGTTATTAGCTTGGACTGCTTGGATGTGGGGAGATGGAGTTGGAGGGTGATGTGGGTGCAAGGAGGAAGGATGAAACAAAAGTGAAAGAAAAGCAAAAATAAAAAACAGACTGCTAAGACAATAAGCAGTATGTTTTATGTAGTTATATAAAGTTTCATATATAAATGCATGCCTATAAAAAGAGATGAATATGACATTGAATATGTTTTTATTAAAGTATATAGAGTTATTGCTTTATTAACATTAAGCATGTTAATATTTTGCCAATTTGTTTCAGATTTTTTAAGAACAATATTGTTAGAGCTCTAGTTCAAAAGGTCTTACTATCCAGAAATAAACTCAAATACCTACAACCAACTGATCTTTGGCAAAACAGAAAAAACACACTGGGGAAAGGACAGCCTATTCAACAAATGATGCTGGGAAAATTGGATAGCTACCTGCAGATAAATAAAACTTGAACTTCATCTTTCATCATATGCAAAAATTAAGTCAAGATACATTAAAGACTTAATGTCAGACCTGAAACCATAAAAATCCTAGAAGAAAACCTAGGAAAAACTCTTCTGAAGATTGGTCTAAGCAAAGAACTTATGGCTAAAACCCCCAAAGCAAATGCAACAAAGCAAAAATAAAAGTCGGGACTTATATAAAACTAAAAAAACTTCTTCTAAAAAGAAGTAACTAACAGAGAAAATAGGCAACGTACAGAATGGGAGAAGATAGTTGCAGACTATACATCTGACAAAGGATTAATATCTTGAATCTACAAAGAACTCAAACAAATCAGCAAGAAAAAAACAAATGATTCCATTAAAAAGTGGGCAAATGACATGAACAGATATCTCTCAAAATGAGATACACAAACGGCCAGCAAACCTATGAAAGAATGCTCAGCATCACTCATCATCAGGGAAATGCAAATTAAAAACACAATGAGACACCACTTATCTCAGTCAGAAAGGTCATTATTAAAAGATCAAAAAACAATAGATTTTGAGTGGATGCCATGAAAAGGTAATGCTTATACACTGTTGATGAGAGTGCAAATTAGTACAACCTCTTTGGAAAGAGGGATGGAGATTTCTCAAAGAACGAAAAGTAGATCTACCATTTGATCCAGCAATCCTGCTACTCGGTATCTCCCTAAAAGAACAAAAGTTATTATATAAAAAAGACGCCTGCACTCACATGTTCATTGCAGCACAACTCACAGTTTCAAAGATGTGGAATCAACCTAAATGCCTATCAATTGATCAGTGGATAATGAAAATGTGGTATATATGCACCATGAAATACTATTCAGTTATCAAAAAGAATGAAATAATGTCTTTTGTTGCAACTTGGATGGAATCGGAGAGCATCATCCTAAGTGAACTAACACAGGAACAGAAAACCGAACACTGCATGTTCTCACTTACAAGTGGGAGCTAAACTAAGGATCTGCAAAGGCATGTAGAACGGTATAACAAATGTTGGAGACTTAGCATAGGGAGAGGGGAAAGAATGGAGGGACAAAAAAATCACCGATTCGGTACAGGTGGGAGGTAGGTACACTTAAAACCCATACTTCTCAGCCACGATACAATGCAATCATGTAACCAGAAATTATTTGTACCCTGAAAGCTATTGAAATAAAAAAACAAAAGAGACCTTACCCTGCTCATTCCTGCTTCGTCCCCAGAAGGGCCACTTTTCCTGAAGTTGGTATAATTCATTAATATGTATCACTGTGTAATCTTACGACATTCACATACAACAAAATTATATTTTCATATTTTTTCTGCTTGAGTTTTATATTTGGTCTATGCTTTTGATATGCATCCATATAGATCTAATTTGTATATCTTATCTATTACATCATTTTCCATGATATTAATAAACTATAACTTATATATACATGTCTCCACAGAGTTTTTTCCCTCAAAGAGTTTAAATAAATTATTCTTAACTTTCTTCACTATTTATTTGAAGTTCATGGAATCTCATTTTAATTCATCTATTGGCTTTTTAGCAATATCTCATTGCATTACATTTTAAATGATTGCTCTAGAAAAGAGTTGTGCACATTTTTTCTTGTTATAAGCAATGGCACAAATCAATGTTTTTGTACATGCTACTTTGTGTGTGTGAGAGTATTTCTTTAGGAATCAGGTACACATGCATGTATGCATATGCTCACATATGTATACGTAGGTACATGTCCATATGCATACACACATATACACACATGAGGATGCACACATTCATGCACCCATATGTGTGCATATGTGTTTCACATATACACATCATGTAACACAGACAAGTTGAAGATGCACATCTCTTATGACGCAGTACTCACTTTTCTAGGAATGTATTTAGCACACCCACGTGGATACACACATACATGTTTAGGAGGGCAATTGCTATGTCAACTCTGTGACTGTTGCTGTGTGGCTCTCTTATTGATTATACCACATGCCACCCTCACCAGCAGTGAATAAGGATGCCACATCCTGCATGACATGGTATTTTCTTTTTCTTTTATTTTAAGTGATAAGCATATAGAAAATAATTTTATTTTACCATATTCAGCCAGTGTAGATCTTTGTTTTAATTTTGTCAGCTCTTTTTTATACACAAATTAATTTAGCAAACTTATTGTGAGCACCTACTATGTGTCATAATAGGCACAGATGCTGAGGAAGCAGTTCAACAGCATGCAGCATATCATGCACATGGTATTTTCAAACTTAATTTTTTTAAAGCAATCCAATTGGCAATAAAACTTGTATAAACATCTGCTATACATATTAATATATTTTTTGATCTCTAAAATTAGTATTATTGACTTTGAAAACTATGTACATGTTTAATTTTGATTAAAAAAAGAATGTTTTCTGGGTATTGGCAATGTAATGGGACTCAACTTATTGCCAGACAGTACTTCCACTGTATGACTGTAGTCATTTTCTTTTTTTACAACTTTGCTGATTCTAAATTCTAGTTTTTATGTATCAGTTTGCTTATTAATTTCTAATTCTGTAATTAATTTGATCATTGTCTTTATTGTCTTATTTTTTAATTATTTGAAAAAACTGCCTTGTGTGTTGTAGTACTTATTCTCTGTCTTGTGTATTGTTAGTATATCTCCCCAAGTTTTACATTGTCTTTTGATTTTGATTATGATGATATTATAGAGCTATTCATACATTTTCTGGACAAATTTATCCCATTCTTTCTTTATCATTAATTCTGTGCATGCACAGTAAAGCTTTATCCTATATTATAAAAATAAATTCTCTTCTGGTACTTTTGTAACTTCATTTATTATGTTTAAATATTTGACACAACTGTCAATAGGTTTGGTATGAGGATTTAGATAGGGGACTGTGCTTTCTTCTTTCCCCTGCTTCTCCAATCAAATTGTTTTTGTGGCCCTGAAATGTCACATTTATCAAATCTAACACTTCCATTTATTTTTGGTTGCATTTCTGTATTTTGTCCTGTTCCATTTCTTTGCTTATTTCTGCATTGGAACTACTGGATTTTAATTTTTCTAGCCCTTAATATCTGGCAGTCATAACTTGCTTCCTTACCCCTCTATTTTTCTGATTATTCTTTTAAAGAAATTTCCAAGCCATACCTAAGTATGTCTCCCCATTTACTCCAATTTCTTGTTTGTCTCTCAAGAGAGTGGATGAGGCCTCACCAGCAAAACAAAACAAGACCCAGAAACTATAAGGAAAAAGACTAATGGATATGAGTACAAAAAACAAAATTCACCAAGGAAAAATATGGCAGAAATTACATAAAAAAATACAATGTCAAGCTGGAAAAATATTTGCTAAACATGTCAGAAAAAGAACGTCACTAATGTAAAGCCAGGGATTGTATGTCTGTCACCAAAAATACCAAACTCAGTGGAAAAGTTGACAAAGAACACACACAGGCAATCCATAGAAAAATAAAGGACTAAAAAATAAAAATATAGCACACTACTGCTCACATACCAGCCTGTCCAAGAGCAAGTTGTTCTATATTAGCCATTTTGGCAAGATAAGAGGAGGGGCCTCTTGTACTTTGGCAAGAGTGAACATTTGTGCAATGCCTTTGGAGAGTATTTTAGCAGTTTCCAACAAATGAACAAAGGACAGATCCTTGGACGATACAATCACCCCCTAAGGATTTATCCCATGGATATACTTAAGCGTAAGCGGAAAAGCACACAGCCAGGCTGTGGATTTGTCTGTAGAGGCAAAGGACAGAACATACCTAAATGCCTGTGTAGAGGGGATTGGGGAATGCATTATAATTCTTCTATAAAATAAAGTACAACTCAATTTTGCAAAAGAATGAGTGTGTCTGAATGTGCTAAAATATATTGATAACAGCAAAAAAAAAATCTAGATTCAGAAGAGTAGATATTGAATGCTCTCATATGATAGAAGCACAAAGAACACAAATGAATACATGGGCTTACATGTGCAAGGAAATTTCTGGAGGCACACAAAAATTATTCCTGGTGGCTACCTCTTGCAAGGAGTCTGGTTTGTGAGGAAGATTTGCTATTCATTTTTTAAACCTTTATGTAGTATTTGTTTTTTTCTTCTAGCACATGCTTGCTGTAGTTCTAAGTAAATAAATAAGGATTAGATAATGGGACTTCTGGCAAGATGGCGATGGAGTAGTTTGGTCCATGAGACCCTCTGTGAAAGAGAACACCCATAAAGACTCTCACTTTCCCTGGGTGCTGCAACTCTCACCACTGCCAGTCTACTCTTCACACGCTGCTTGGCCACTGCCTCAGCTGTGGCCGCCACTGTTGCCGCCACTGCTACTGTCGCCACAGCTCCTGCCTGAGATGACCCATGTCTCCCGGACCGTGAAGCCCCCCCACAAAGCACAGCACGGCTGAAGTCGACCGGGCTGCTACTGCCACCCTGCCACCTCACCCAATGTCTGGCTCATGTAGCCCCTCCCACGCACCACACTGCTGAAGCAGTGGCTGCCACCACCGCCACTGTTGACTGCTCCCTCCTGCCCTGGGTGGCCCTTGGCTCTTGCCCCCATGGAGTTCTGGGCTCCCCCACTGCTCCACCTAGCTTGGCTGAGTAGCCCAGTGCTATGCTGGCCTGCATTGCCCAGCAGTATCCTATTCTACCTTCCCCAACTCAGCGGGGCTGCAGCAGAAGAAAAAGATCATCTAGAGCCATGAGACCAGCTCCACCCAGCTCTCCCATCCCCAGCTTGGGATCCAAGGTGACAACATCAAAATGGGAGGAACAGAAGCCCCTCCTCCATTCTAGATAGACACAGGTCAGATCTGATCCACCCTCCACAGCAGGCCGGGAGCAACTGATCCTAACTGTGAGCAACACCAGCCTGTAATGAGAGCTAGAAATCAGAGCTGAAAGGACATTGGACTTAAAGGAAAACTCTCAGAGTGTGCTTGGTTCCCTTGTTTTAATTTATTTTTATTTTTCATTTTTATTCTTTGTCTGTTTGTCTTACCCATCTTTTCCCCCCTTTTCTCTCCCTTTTTACTGTTATCAATAATGTTTTCATACTTGCTTTGGTTCTGTTAATTTACTGACTTTATTCTATTTTATTTTTTTCTCTTTAGACCTCACATTTGTATAGGGGAATAGTACACCAATAAGGAGGTTGGTTAGCTTGTATGTCTGTATGATTGTGTGTTTTAGTTTTTTTATATGTTTGTTGGTTTGATTTTTTTTTAACTCTTATCTGTCTTTTTGTCTCTTTCCATTTGTTAGTCGGTACATTTGTCTGTTTTCCCTCTTACTCTTCTTCCTCTCCACCTTCCTCTACCCCCTACTCCCTGTTCCATTCTTTTCCTTTTTCTTACCTCATTTTGCTTTCAGGGAGTAAACCTATAACCCCACTGTATGGACAGGTTGCAAGGCAGTGGGAAGTGAGATCCAGATTATCCATACACCTGTCAGTGGATACTGGGATCTGCAGATAGATTTTGAATCACAGCTCCCCCCTCAATTAAATCTCAAAACTGCAAAAAGGATTGCCCCCCAACCTACAGTTCAGCTTCAGAATTGAACAAAACCAGAGGATATAATAAGGAAGAATAGGAGATTGAACAAACAGAAGTAAAAGCAACCCTTCCACCCCTGAACAACAGAATTAAAGAAGATGGGGGGGGAGGAAAAAGTGAGGAGGAAAATCTACACAAATGAAGAAAGACCAAAAGAATATAGGTCTCACACAGACCTCTCAGAGGTCAGACACTGAGAAAACAGACTTCGGAATACAAACAGTGAAGAGCCCCCAGAAAGACTGGACACATATGACAAATCCAGACATCAAGACATTAATAGAGAGAATAAAAAGAATTGAGGAGGGGCAAGAGGAAAATAGAAAGGAGTTAACAATTGAAATAGCAGCAGTAAAGAATACTGTGATTGAAATAAATAACAAACTAATAAGCATGGAAAGCAGAATTAGCTAAGCAGAAGAAAGAATCTCAGAGCTTGAAGACCAAAATATAGAACTAACCCAAATTGTCAAAAACAGAAAAGAAGCTTAAAAAGACAGAATAAAACCTTCAAGAGATGAACCACTACTTTAGGAGACTGGACCTAAGAGTAATTGGACCTCCTGAGGCAGAAAGAGAGACAGAGACCACCCTGGCATAAGCATTCCATGAAATTATTCAAGAAAACTTCCTTCATCTCAACAATGATGCAAAAATTTAAACATAAGAGATTCAGAGAACCCCTGCAAGACAACAAATGAGAAGACCAACTCCTAGACAAATAATAATTTGCCTAAACAAAGTAGGTATAAAAGAAAAAATCCTAAAGGCAGCAAGACAAAAGGTCAGACTACCTACCAGGGAATACTAATTAGAATAGCAGCAGATTTATCTACAGAAACCTTTCAGGCTAGGAGGGCTTGGAGTGCAATCTTCAAAGTTCTCAAAGATAAACAATTTCAATCAAGAATAACCTACACAGCCAAGCTAAGGTTCATCGGTGAGAATTAAAATCTTTCCCAGACATCCAATTCTTATAAACTTATGCTGGCTCCAGTCCACCTCTACAAGAAGCACTTAAGAAAATATTAAACACTGAAGAAAAGGAGAAAAGAATGACAATGTTCTTCACAAGACTACAGGAAAAAGATGGAAAACACACATGAATCAACCCAAAAACCAAAAGAAAGGCAACAAA
Organism: Carlito syrichta; assembly: GCF_000164805.1. Taxonomy (NCBI): domain Eukaryota; kingdom Metazoa; phylum Chordata; class Mammalia; order Primates; family Tarsiidae; genus Carlito; species Carlito syrichta. The sequence goes on from NW_007232002.1 coordinate 42,301, forward strand.
CAAACACACAGGAACAACAACAACTCTATAAGAAAGTCATGACAGGGATAAACCCTCACATTTCAATAATTAGCTTGAATATGAATGGACTAAATGTATGACTGAAAAGACACAGAACGGGGGACTGCATAAGAAACCATGACCCCATTATTTGCTACATCCAGGAGACTCATCTCACTACAAGGGACACACACAGACTCAAAGTTAAGGGATGGAAAATGAGTTTCCAGGAAAATGGATCACAAAAGAAGGCGGGAGTTGTGATCTTTTTTAAAATTTTATAAACAACATTTTTTATTATGATATTGTGGGGTACAGTTAAGGGTTAGGTATACAAATATGCTTCGTTCAGGCACTTGTTGATAAGAGGTGTCTCCCCATCCCCAGACAGATGTTTACTATCATTAATCCCATCTCCCTTCCCCTCCATCCCCCCAGATAGTTTCCCACCACTGTCAGTCATTTTCTTATGGTAATACGTTGGATGATCAAGGTCCACTATATGAGTGAGAACATGTGATACTCAGATCTTTGTTTCTGTGAGAGGTCACTCAGTATTATAGACTCTGGTTCCATCCAGGTTGCTGAGAAATTCATGATTTTGTTCTTTTTTATGGCTGCATAGTATTCCATCATGTATATGCACCACATTTTAAAAATCCAATCCTCTTTGGAAGGGCAGCATGGTTGCTTCCAGGTTCTTGTTATTGTGAACAATGCTGTGATAAACATACATGTGCAGGTATCTTTTTGATAGAGTGATTTGAGTATATTCCCAATAGGGGAATTGTGGGGTCATATGGGAGGTTGATATTTAGAGCTTTTAGGAATTGCAACACTGCTTTCCACAGAGGTTGCACTAGTTTACACTCCCAGGAACAGTGTAGAAGTGTTCTCTTTTTGCCACAACCTCTCCAGCAGCTGTTATTTTTTGCGTTATTGATAATTGCCATTCTGACTGGAGTTAGGTAGTATCTCAGTGTGGTTTTGATTTGCATCTCCTTGATGATTAGTGAGCTTGAACATTTCTTCATGTGTGTGTTGACTGCTCGGATGTCTTCCTTTGAGAAGTGTCTGTTCATATCTTTTGCCCATTTTATAATGGTATTGTTTGTTTTTTTCTTTTCAGCATATTTGAGTTCCTTGTAGATCCAGGATGTTAAACCTTTGTCAGATCTGGAGTTGGCAAATACTTTTCCCCAGTCTGTAGGTTGTCTCCCTGCTCTCTTGATGGTTTCTTTGGCTTTGCAGAAGCTTGTCAGTTTAATGAGGTCTCACTTGTCTATTTTATCTCTTATGGCCTGTGGGTTTCAGGTTTTGTTGAGGAATTAGATGCCATTTCCAATTTCCATGAGAGCATGTCCTTAATTTTCTAAAGTTCTTATGGTTTGAGGTTTTACATTTAGGTCTCTGATCCATTTGGAGTTAATTTTTGTGTATGGGGATAGATAGGGGACCTGTTTCAATCTTCTGCATGTGGTCAATCAGTTTTCTCAGCACCATTTACTGAATTGGTTCTCCTCTCCCAAGAGGTAGGTGGTGGAGGCTTTGTTGAAGATGAGTTGGTTGAGAAATTGAGATTTTGCTTCTGGAATTTCAATTCTATTCCATTGATCTATATGCCTGTTCCTGTACCAATATCAAGCTGTTTTGATGATTGTAGCTTTATAGTAAAGTTTGAAGTCTGGTAATGTGATACCACCTGTTTTTTTTTTTTTTTTTTTTGCTGAGGATTGTTCTGGCTATTCTCGGTCATTTGTGTTTGCATATGAATTCCAGTTTGTTTGTTCTAGGTCTGAGAAGAATGTTACTGGTAATTTGATGAGTATTGAATTGAATCTGTAGATTGCCTGAGGTAAGATGGACATCTTCACAATGTTTATTCTTCCAATCCATGAGCATGGAATATTTTTTCACTTGTTTGTGTCATCTTTGACTTCTTTGAGCAGTGTTTTATAGTTTTCATTGTAAAGGCCTTTCATGTCTCTGGTTAGGAAGATGCCAAGGTATTTCATTTTTTTTGTGGCTATTGTGAATGGAAGTGTGTTTTTTATTTGGGTTTCTGTTTGTTTATTTGTGGTGTAAAGAAATGCGATGGTCTTTTGCACATTTATTTTATATCCTGAGACTTTGCCAAAGGCCTTTATCAGTGTAAGAAGGTTTTCAACAGATTCTCTTGGGTTTTCAAGGTACACAATCATGTCATCTGCAAAGAGAGATAACTTGACTTCCTCTTTTCCTATATGGATACCCCTGATTGCCTTCTTTTCTCTGATTGCTCTAGCCAGGACTTCCAATACTATATTGAACAGGAGGGGTGAGAGTGGGCATCCTTGTCTTGTTCCAGTTTTCAGGGGAAATGGTTCCAATTTTTGTCCATTTAGGAATATGCTGGCTGTGGGTTTCTCATAGATGCCTTTTACTATTTTGAGGTATGTTCCCTGTATGCCTAGCTATTCGAGGGTTTTTACCAAGAAGGGGTGCTGGATTTTATCAAAAGCTTTTTCTGCATCTAATGATATAATCATGTGGTTTTTGTTTTGACATCTGTTGATGTATTTAATTACATTTATGGTTTTATGAATGTTGGACCAGCCTTGCATCCTGGGGATGAAGCCTACTTGGTCATGATGGATGATTTTTGAGATGTGTTGTTGAATCTGGTTTGCTAGGATCTTGTTGAGAATTTTAGCATTTATGTTCATCAAACATATTGGTCTGTAGTTCTCTTTCTTTGTTGGGTCTTTACCTGGCTTGGGTATCAATGTGATGTTAGCTTCATAAAATGATTTGGGGAGAGTTCCATCTTTCTCAATCACCTGGAATACCTTCAGTAGGATTAGTATCAGCTCCTCCTTAAATGTCTTGTAGAATTCTGTTGGAAAGTCATCTGTTCCAGGGCTTTTTTTTGTAGGTAGTTTTCTTATTACATAGTCAATTTCCTTGATTGTTATTGGTGTATTCAGGGTCTGAATTTCTTCTTGTTTCAACCTAGGCAGGTTGTGTGATGACAGAAAATCCTCCATTTCCTTAAGATTTTCAAGTTTGTTTCCATACAAGTGTACATAGCTGTCTCTAATGATCTTTTGTATTTCTTCAGGGTCAGATTTGACTTCATCTTTTGTGTTTGTGATTGTGCTTATTTGGGTTTTTTCTCTTTTTCTTGGTCAGTCTAGCTAGGGTACCATAGATCTTGTTTATCCTTTCAAAGAACCAACTTTTTGTTTGGTTGATTTTTTGTATTATCTTTTTGTCTTTTATGTCCTGGATTTGGGCTTTTATTTTGGTGATCTGGATTCTTCTGCTGAAATTAGGGTTTTTGTGGTCTTGCTTTTCAGCTTCCTTAGGTCGCTTCTTAGGCTGTTAATTTGTGATCCTTCCATTTTCTTCACGTGCGTTTGTAGGGATATAAATTCCCCTCTTACTACAGGTTTCATGGTGTCCCAGATATTTTGGTAAGATGTTTCTTCATTTTCATTTGTTTCCCGGTATCTTTTGATCTCTGTTTTGATTTCATCATTGGCCCAGGAGTTGTTTATCATCATGCTGTTTAGTGTCCATGTCTTTGTGGGTTTTGGGGGGACCTTGTTGATGTTAATGTTTATTTTTATTCCACTGTGGTTGAGAAGGTGCATGGTAAAATTTCAGTCCTTTTAAATTTGCTTATGCTTGATTTATGGCCAAGTATGTAGTCGATCTTAGAATACGTTCCATGTGATGATGAGTAGAATGTTTATTCTGTGGTCTTTGGATGGAGTGTTTTGTAGGTATCAATTAAGTCCATTTGATCAAGAGTCATATTGAGGTTCCAGATCTCATTGGTGATTTTTTTGTCCTGATGATCTATCTAGGGTTGGAAGTGGGGTATTACAGTCCCCAGTTATGATGGTGTTAGAGTCAATATCTTTCTTTAGTTTTCCTAGAAGTTGCTTTATGAAAGTTGGCACACCTATGTTGGGTGCATATATGTTTAGGATAGATATTTCTTGTTGATGGATTGAAACTTTTATTATTATGTATTGGTCCACTGTATCTTTTTAAATTTGATAGCTTAAATGGTATTTTGTCTGAAATTAGGATCATGACTCCTCCTTTCTTTTGGGTTCCATTAGGCTGAAAATTTGCTTCCCGTCCTCTTACTTTGAGTCTGTGCATGTCCTTTCCCATGAGATGGGTCTCTTGAAAGCAGTATATTGTTGCCTGGTGATATTTTTTCCATTTTGCCATTCTATGCCTTTTCAGTAGTGCATTTAGTCCATTCACATTCAGGCTAATTATTGAAATGTGAGAGTTCATCCCTATCATAGAGTTCTCATAGAGTTGTTGTTCTTCCACTTGGTTTTTTGTCTTTCTTTTGGTTTTGAAGTGGGTTCATGTGTATTTTATTCTTTTTCCTGTACTTTTGTGAAGAACGTTGTTCTTTTTTCCTTTTCTTCTGTGTTTAGTACTTTCTTAAGTGTTTCATGTGAGGTGGTTTGGTGGCAGCGTAAGTTCTTAGGGATTGGATAACTGGGAAAGATTTTAATTCTCCCTTGCTGATGAAGCTTAACTTGGCTGGGTAGTTTATTCTTGGTTGAAATTTTTTATGTTTTAAGACTTTGAAGATAGGGCTCCAAGCTCTCCTAGCCTGCAGGCTTTCTGTAGATAAATCTGCTGCTATTCTAAGTGGTCTTCCATGGTAGATGATCTGGCCTTTTTCTCTTACTGCCTTTAGGATTTTTTCTTTTATGCTTTCTTTGTTTAGGTGAATTATTATGTGTCTAGGCATTGGTCTTCTCATTTGTTGTCTTGTAGGGGTTCTCTGAATTTCTTGTGTTTGAACTTTTGCATCACTGATTAGATAAGGGAAATTTTCTTGAATGATCTCATGGGAAGTTTGTTCCAGTGTGGTCTCTGTCTGTCTTTCTGCCTCAGGAAGGCCAATTACTCTTAGGTTTGGTCTCTTGAAGTAATCGCTCATCTCTTGAAGGTTTTGTTCTGTCTTTTTATCTTGCTTTCTGTGTTTTTAAGAGTTTGAGTTAGTTCCATATTTTGGTCCTCAAGCTCTGAGATCCTTTCTTCTGCTTGGATAACTGTGCTTTCCATGCTTATCAGTTTGTTATTTATTTCATTTACAGTATTCTTTAATACTGTTATCTCAGATATCAGTGCCTTCCTAGTTTCTTCTTGTCTCTCCTCAATTCTTTTTAATCTCTCCATTAATGTCTTGATATCTAGGTTTGTAGTTTGGGACCAGTCATTTTGGGGGCTCTTCATTGCTTGCATTCTGAAGTCAGTTTTCTTAGTGTCTGCCCTCACAGGGGTCTGGGAGAGACCCATATTCTTCTTTTGCTTTTTCTTCATTTGTGTAGATTTTTTTCGGTCTCCCCCTTCCCTCCCCTTCTTTAATTCTGTTTATCAGGGAAGGTGGGGTTGCTTTTGTTTTGCTCCTGTTCCTCCTTATGAGGATCCTCTAGATTTATTCACTTTTGAGTTTGTAGTGTGGGCTGCGGGTTGTACTTTTTTCAGTTTTGAGGTTTAATTGAGAGGGAAGCTGTGATTCATAATCTATCTGCTGATTACAGCATCCACCAACAGATGTATTAGCACACTGGAACCTGTTTCCCACTACCTTGCAATCTGTCTGGGCAGCAGTTTGTAGGTTTGGTCCCTGGATGAAAAGGAGGTAAGAGGAAAATAATGGAGGAAGGGAGGGGGTGTCAACAGGAAGTTAGAAAGAGAGGAGAGTGAGAGGGAAAACAGATATACATACCAACTAACAGGTGAAAAAGAGACACAAGGCCAGAGAGAAGTGAAAAAAACATGTGAGCAAAATTTCCTAAAGAATATTGGTAGCTACACAGAGACAGACCAATAAAATCACAAAACATATAGTATCAGAAAGCAAACAAAAGTGAGTAGGACAAACAGTCAAAATGATAAAATCATAAGTCAAAATAAGAGATCAGACTATCTCTGGATTCTTTCCTGAGTGTCTAAAGTCTCTTCAACTCTGATCTCCAGCCTCTCCCCTTTGTTTTCGATGCAGGCAGCTAGATTTCCTCACAGTTTGGGTTTGTTTTATTTATCCTGGTGCCTGGGAGGTCTGCAATGCTTGGTGTCTTTGTCTGATTCAGATAGGGGAGGAGCTTTGTCTCCTGTTTAGCGACGTTACCTTAGGAACTGAGGTGGAGGCAGCTGATAGGTGGGCGGTGCAATGTGAATCTCTACTTGGAGAATGGCCAAGGTGGCAGCTTCACTTTTGTGGATCTTTTCTCTTCGCTCATCTGGGTCCCTAGGCAATCCACTATGATGGACTGTGGTCATGGGAGGCACCGGGGATCAGCTGCACAGCTGGGCGCTGGATCTGGGGAGCCACCAGCAGGCTGGGGTGGAGGAGGGGGTCAGGAGTTCCCTCCTCTGGAGCTGAGAGTCCTGATCAGTATCTCCTTAAGATATACTGTTCCCTTACACAAGCTGGGGTCACGCGTTATGTGCCTCAGCCAGAGTGGTTCCAGAGCTCCAGAGCTCCAAAGCTCCAAAGGGCAGGTGGTGGGTGACGAGAGTGACCCCGGGCCCCTCACAGGGTACTTCAGCCAGAAATGGGACTGGTATCTCTGATAGGTGGGCTCCTGGACCCTCCCTGGGTGACTGGCAGCTTGGTGCTGGGTGCTGGCAAGACGATGTAGCCAGGGAGGGAATCGAGACCCAGGACTCCCGTGCAGGTGGGAATCACATACAGTGGAGCAGCAGCAGCTGGGGGCCACAATATCTGGCCCTGTGTGGGACTGAAGGTCCCCGGGCCTCAGACCAGTGCAGCTGGTGGTAGGCAGCTGGGTGGGGGAAGAAAAGTAAGAGTCTTTTTGGGAACTCACATTTGAAGAATCACATTAATCCACCTATGCCATCGCCATCTTACCGGAACTCCCAGGAGTTGTAATCTTAATATCAGACAAAAAAAAAAACCTTTAAGCTATCAAAAACTTAAAAAGATGCAAAAAACCACTACATAATGATAAAATGTTCAATTCATTGACAAGAAATATCCATCCTAAACATACATGCACCCAACATAGGAGCACCAGCGTTTATAAAGCTACTAAATAAACTTAAAAAATATATTGACTGTAATACTTATAGCAGGGGACTTGAATACCCCACTGACAGCCCTAGATCATCGAGGCAAGAAATCAACAAGGAGATCCAGAACCTTAATTTGACACTTGACCAAATGAACTTAGTAGATACCTACAGATTATTCCAACCTACAACCACAGAATATACATTCTACTCATCACCACATGGAATATACTCCAGGATCAGTCACATCCTTGGTCATGAATCAAGCATAAACAAATTCCACAAGGAATTTTTCTTGCCATGCGCAATCTCAGACCACAGTGGAATAAAAATAAATATCAAAACCAACAACATTTCCCCAAAGCCCACAAAGACATGGACACTAAACAGCATGATGCTGAACAACTACTGGGTCAACACTGAAATCAAAGAAGAAATTAAAAGATTCCTGGAAACAATGAAAATGAAGAAACATCTTTAAAAAACTTCTGGGATGCCCTGAAATCAGAAGACCACCAAAACCCCAACTTTAGCTGAAGAATCCAAATCCCCAAAATAAGAGCCCAAATTCAGGGCATTGAAGACCAAAATATCATAAGCAAAAACATCGACAAAAAAACAACAACAACTGATTCTTTGAAAGAATTAACAAGATTGATGGGCTGCTAGCCAGAATGACCAAGAAAAAGAGGGAAAAAGCTCAAAGACACAATGAGAAATACAAAAGATCAAATCACAACTAACTTTGAAGAAATACAAAAGAGTATCAGAGATTACTATATAAACCTATATGGAAATAAACTTGATAACCCAGATAAAATGGAGGACTTTCTGTCATCACACAACCACCCCAGGTTAAAACAAGAAGACATTTAAACACTAAATAGACCAATAACAACCCAGGAAATTGACTCTGTCATAGAAAACTACCTACCAAAAAAAAGAAAAAGAAAAAAAGAAAAAGAAAAAGAAAAAGAAAAAGACCTGGACCAGATGACTGGAAGCAGGGTTGTACAAAACGTACAAGGAAGAGCTGATCCCAACCCTATTGAAAGTATCCCAGGCAACTGAGACAGATTGAATTCTCCCCAAATCATTTTAAAAAGTAAGCATTACACTGATACCCAAACCGGGTAAAGCTCCAACAAAGAAAGAAAACTACAGGCCAATATCCCTTAAGAACATAGATGCAAAAATCCTCAACAAGATTCTAGCAAATCGGATTCAAAAACCCATCTCAAAAATCATCCATGATGACCTAGTAGGCTTCATCTCCAGGATGCAGGACTGGTTCAACATCTGCAGGACCATAAATGTCATTAAATACATCAACAGATGTAAAAACAAGAACCACATGATTATCTCATTTGATGCAGAAAAAGCTTTTGATAAAATCCAGCATCCCTTCTTGATAAAAACCCTCAAACACCTAGGTATAGAAGGAACATACCTCAAATAGTAAGTGCCATCTATGACAAACCCACAGCTAACATATTGCTAAATGGACAGAAACTAGAATAATTTCCCCTGAAAACTGGAACAAGACAAGGCTGCCCACTCTCACCCCTCTTGTTGAATATTGTGTTGGAATTCCTAGCTAGGGCAATTAGACAATAGAAGAAAATTAGGGCTTCCAAATAGGAAAAGAGGAAGTCAAGTTATCCCTCTTTGCTGATGATATGACCTATACCCTGAAAATTCAAAAGAATCTTTCAAAAACCTGCTTGCACTAATAAAGGACTTTGGCAAATCTCAGGGTACAAAATAAATGTGCAAAAGACAGTTGCATTCCTGTACACCAACCACAAGCAGGCAGAGATTCAAATGAAAAGCCCAATACCATTCACAATAGTCACAAAAAATATGAAATACCTCAGCATATTCCTAACCAGAGAAGTGAAAGACCTTTCCAATTAGAATTACAAAACACTGCTCAGAGAAATCCAGGAAGACACAAACAAATGGAAAAATATACCATGCTCATGATTAGGAAGAATCAACATTGTTAAGATGTCCATACTACCAAAGGCAATCTACAGATTCAACACATTACCCATTAAGCTACCAACATCGTTCTTCTCAGACCTGGAAATGACAATACAGAATTCATATGGAAACATAAACAACCACGAATAGCCAAAACAATCCTTAGCAAAAGAAACAAAGCAGGAGGGATTATCCTTCCAGACTTCAAACTTTACTATAAGGCTACAGTAATCAAAACAGACTGGTATTAGTACAAGAACAGGCACATAGACCAATGGAACAGGACAGAGATTCTGG
>NW_007232002.1:51942-63933 GCF_000164805.1 Carlito syrichta
AACTTGGCGAGACCTCATCTCTACAATAAGTCAAAAATTAGCTGGGCGTGGTAGCGCGTGCCTGTAGTTCCAGCTACTTGGAAGACTGAGGCAGAAAGATTGCCGGATCCCAGCAGGTCGAGGCTGCAGTGACTAGGAGCAGCCACTGTATTCCAGTGTGGGTGACAGAGTGAGACTCCAACTCAAAAAAGAAAAAAAGAAAAAAGAAATAAGACAGCCAAGTGGGACCTCATCAAAGTAATGAGCTTCTGCAAAGCAAAAGAAACCATCAAGAGAGTAGGGAGACAGCCCACAGGATGGGAAAAAAATATTTGCCAACTGTTTATCTGACAGAGGCCTAACATCTAGGATCTACAAGGAACTCAAACGCGCTGAAAGGAAAAAAAAACCCAAACAAACAGCCTCTTTAAAAAGTGGGCAAAAGACACGAATAGACACTTTTCCAAAGAAGATATACAGGCGGCCAAGAGACAAATTAAAAAGTGCTCAACCTCACTCATCATCAGAGAAATGCATACCAAAACCACATTGAGATACCACCTAACCCCTGTAAGAATGGCCGTCATTAATAAAACAAACAACAACAGATGCTGGCGAAGATGTGGAGAAAAAGGAACATTTCTACACTGCTGATGGGAATGCAAACTAGTGCAACCTCTCTGGAAGACAGTGTGGCGATTTCTGAAAAAACTAGAAATTGACCTTCCATATGACCCAGCAATTCCTCTATTGGGAACATACTTGGAGGAACTCAAATTATTCTACAAAAACAATATCTGGATACGTATGTTTGTTGCAGTTCTATTCACAATAGCAAAAACATGGAACCAACCGTGTTGCCCATCAAAGCTGGACTGGATAAAAAAAAAGTGGTACATATACACAATGGAATGGAATGTTATGCAGCCATAAAGAAGGACAAATAGATGGAATTCGCAGCAACTTGGATGGATTTGGCATCGATCAGACTCAGTGATTTATCACAGAGACAAAGAACAGAGTTCTATATGTTCTCACTCATAAACGGAACTTGAACGATTATAATGCTATAAGAAAGCGATTGGCCGTAGTGGGCAACTGCCAGGGGAGGGGGGGTGGGATTGGCTGTTGAGGGAAACTGCTAGGGGAGGGAGGGGCATACCTCATCAACAAAGGTACCTGCATGATCAATGTTTATATACCTAATCCTGAAATGTGCGCCACATCTTTATTATAATAATAGTAAAAAACAATTAGATAATAACCAGAGAATGAATCTGATATACGAACCATCAGTATTTGGTAAACTAGTAATATAGAACAGTTTTCTCAGAAAACAATCCTGATTTAGAAAGTCGGCTGCTTATGAGTTTCTAAGTTTTGCAAAAATTTGAATTCAATTTAATTATGCTTTTAAATTTTGGGAGCAGGTGTTTTGTTATCCAGATGTGAGGGAAACTGCATGCCAACTGTCACTTTCAGTTTTAAAGACAGAGACTGAGGTCGATTAACTTTGGTAAGTGAACTCTACAGAGAAGGGCAGAGGTGGTGGGGAAGGGGAAGCTGGAGACAATGACAGGGTTGCTTTTCCTGTCATGCAACAGACACTTGCTCAGCTTTTACTTTCTTTTCCTTTGGCCTCTTAGGGGTTTTTGAACGATTCTCTGTTCCTTTTCTGCACCTGAGAATGACTTGTTTCTACCCTCTTCAGTATAAGAATTTTAGTTATTTCCTCAGCCCCCGGTCTGACCAAGGTTGTTAGAGTGTATTTGTTCTTTCTAGGTCTTTCCAGAATCCTGGCTGTGAGGTTATCTGTGGGAGTCCTACAGAAATAGGTTGCAATCTATTAATAGAATGATTGCTCATATATCCTTTGTGAGTTCTGGGAGTGCTGAGAGCTTTTCAAAGTAGTTTGGAGATAATACCTTGGACTTGTCCATGCTCACGTTTGAAACAAAACAGATGTGGGATAATTAGTTGTTGGTTCCATATTTTTGGAAGATGTGAGTAATTTTTTTCATGAAAGAATGCACAAAGCAGATACATTCTACTGCAGCAGGTCCAGTGCTGTAATAGGAATATGCACAGAAGTTTATGGGACAGGAGGAGAAGGAGACTGGAAAATGTGCAAAGGAGGAGGATAAATTTCCCAAGTGGAAAATGGTCCTACAACAGAATTAGAGAAGGCAGAGAGGTATGAGAGAGTGGAAAATAGCCCCTGATTCGACAGGTCCAATTGGGTTAAAAACACATTCTTGGCAATCTCCACTATCAGGGGATCTTGATAATATGAGAGCGATGCCCTTTGTGGACACAGACACCTGACTGTAAGATATAGCTCCTACACTCACAAATATGTCAATATGTAAATCACTCTCCTTCTAGAAATTCCACTTCCTCGTCAGTGGCATGTAAATATTTAGTACCAGCATCACAAAATCTTGTACCTGGCACTTAGTAGTTGCTAAAGAAATGTAAGTTCTCTTTCTCCCTCATGGATCTTTTTTTCTAAGTACTAGCTCATCCACTTAGCATTCAAGGTCTTCCATGTTTTGAACCACTCATATTATTGCACAAGTGTGACCTTCTAACATCTCTGAATGCTAGATGTTTGCTTTAATAATAGGAAAAACTCCTAGCAAGTTACTCCCTACTCAGAGCTCTAAATCCTTATATTGTATGCACCCTGTGATGCAGCTGGCCTAAGATCACTATGGTCCCCAAGAGATAGACACAGAAGTGAAGGCCAGGACCCAAGTGACTCACATGGCCGCCAAGTGAGTGACTGACAAACCAGGCCTCAACCCATGTCCTCTGACTCTTGTTTGAGGAGGCAACAGTCCCTCATCAGGCAGGTCATTAGCCATCAAGGTCACAGGGTTCCCCCTTTTTCAATTTTTTTTTTTTTTTTTTGCTTTTGGAACCCTATTCATTTTTATGATTCATCTTAAGTCTCTCATATTCCAGGAATTATTCCAACACTAGTGCAAGTTTTGTGTGTGTGAGACTCTGTGTGTTATCTGAATGTTCTGGCATTTTGTAGGACACCTTTAGGAGGCTCTGGCAATGCCTATATAACAATTTCTCCTTTGTGTGAGAAGAAAACATGGATAACAGACCATGACTGTGCTTTTTGTTCTTAAGCAAGGAAGAATGAAGAACCGCATGCCTCTTCTTAGAAGATGGCTTTTGCAGACTGTAACAGTGAAAAAGAAAGGGATGTGAGATGTTTGTAGGTGTCCTGGGAGAAGTCCCTCTTTGCCTAGAAATTATTTATGCTTCCTTTTATAATGCTTCTGGATGAACAGAAAGGAAAATCTATTTCCTTAGTGAGATAAGAAAGTTTTTGATTGAGTGTCACTATTGAACCAGTCCCAAATGATATGAGAATTGTGTTTGGATGTCACTGTGGACCCATCATTTCAGTCCTAGTAAAAGTAATAAAAGGGGTCAGAACTCCATCTCCCCTCCCCATCTGAAATGGTTGCTGATTTATAAGGTGGAGCTGGCCTTTGGTGGCAGGCACCTTATCTGCTATTTGCCCCCTAGAGGAGATGAGCTTTCTGGCTGCTTGGGGCAGAGACTACTGAGAGTGAGGCCTAGGTGTTCCTTGTCACCAATTTTGTAGGAATTCAAAGGACATTAGAGTCCCTTAATTCTGACATTTCCATCTCATAGTGATGAAAATAATAAATGTAAGATCTGGCCCATAAGGGGAGTTTGCCCACACTGGGAGGTTCTTGAACAACTTTACAGCCTCCTCCAGCCAGGAGACCTGGACCTCAGTCATGCTCTGGGCAAAGTACTCTTATTTCTGGTGCCGGTGCTATACCTGGTGATAGTGACCATGACCATGACACGTGGCAAGACAGACCTGCCTGAAAGAGGCTTTCTTCCATCTAGGAGACAGGTGGGCAGCTTGCTGGGGGCCATCCTGATACCTTGGGGGTAGACAGAGTTTGGAGGGAGTTAGGAGGCACTTCATAGGAAAGACATAGCATAGAAGGGGGTTGGTTTTTTCCAGAACCTATAAGAATAAAATTGCCTGTGCTAAGTTTGAAGGTGGCACTTTATTAGCGTCTATAGTGGACTAAAGTCTCAACACAGAAGTGGGCCTGGGTCTAGAGATGATTGAGGTTAACACTACACTCTGATCTGACAAATCAAGTTAGAGGCAAAGAGGAAGATCAGAAAGCCCAGTCCTCTTGGTGTACAGGCCACCACTGTGCCACTGGATGGGGCTGCTTGTGCAGGTCAAGGTACAGTCTAGAGTCAGCGGCCGTGGCCGAGCCAGGGCCCAGACAAGTCCAGCTCTTCTTGGACTCTTCTTTTTGAAGCCGACCACCCTATGGAGCTGGCCACCTCATGGTCATGATTTTAGGGGCCCAGGAAGAGTGTGTGGCCGGGAGCACTCCAAAGAGAAGGGTTGCGGAAATAACTGCCTCTGTCAGTGTCAGATGAAGATGTGCAGGAGGCAGAGGCAAGGCCATTTGCAAAAGGCACTTTGATATGAAGTTAGCAATTTTCACAGAACTTACTAGTAATTTATAGGGAGGGAAAGTGAGTCGGAGTGGTCACCACAAAGTAGATTAATGATTCCACTATTAACTATCTTTGGTTTTAACTTTCTGGAAACCTGTGTTCTTCCAGTTAGAAAATGACAGTTGACCTTTTCTGCAAACAATGCTGCCTCTGAGTTTTTTTTCAGAAAATGGAGTTACTTGGTGTCTGTGAAATGTATGGAGGGAGGTTCTGTGGTTTATCAAGGAACTTCTAGAAGCAGCCAATGGCTTTTTTGGTTGTGACATTCTGTAACTAAGGGATTAGTGAACCCTTTAATGTTCTCGGTGTTCCTAAAATAAGAGGAATTCTCTCAGACTCTGGAAGATGGTCCAGAATGATCTAGAAATAGGTTGTAAAAAAAATCTTGATGAGTCTTACCAAAAAGAAAGATGAATGGTCAGGGTTCCTGCATCATGCAAATTGGATACTCCCAGAGTATCTCAATCATCATGAAAATGAATTGGAGATGGGTTAGAATAGAAAAGAAAATTTTAGGGGGAAAAATTTTTAAGCATCTATAAGTACCCTGGCATTAGCATTTTAATTAGAAGTTAATTAAATAAATTATTTTTAATTTAATTAGCTTATAATTAAAATTAGGAAAAATTTGCCTGCTAAGATCAAGTTAATTTTAGCCTCCTCTCTGCCAGAGTACATCTGCAGAGTTTTGAAGAAAACAAATTCCACGTGCAGCCAGGTTATCATGTAAATGTGAATGCAAGAAAATAATATTTTCATGTGTGCAAGACCCTGAAAAGTTTTTCATCTCCAGACCTGCCCTGAAATCTGCATAATTAGCTGATGAATAAGTCCAGGAAACATCAGGAGAAGCTGTAGTGAGGGTTCAATGATCTAACTGAATCATTGGCGTATCCCTGGAGTCTCCCCATGATGACTCAGGTTACAACAGATGAGTTAGGGCCTTCAGTGCCAGTCTGAGGAGTCTGGATTTTCTTCTGTGAGTAAAAAAAGGAGCAGATAAAGATATTCTATCTGAGTATTTTCAGGTGGTCTAGTGACTGCCCCAGAGAGAGAAAACCCACAGAGCACCATGATGTGGGCGACAGGACCCCATGACAGGAGGAATGGGACAGCATTATAGAGCTAGATGGAGTAGAACAAAGATTCCTCCTAAGGTCAATATGAGTGACTCCTGAGGATATGGAGGATGTGCTGAGAAAATGCTGTAGTCTGGGCTCAGCCTCTTCCCTTGCCAAAGGACAAATGGAATTTCTATGACTTCATCTTCCTCAAAGCTTCTGAGTTTTTCAGGATGAGAACTATTTTCTTTTTGCCTGTCCTGTGCCTTGTGTACAGCTGCAAAAATGGGAATCCAGTCGATGCCTCTTTGTTCAAAGAGCAAATGGACCCTGTAACTCACAGAATTAACGAATTTGGTCTACAATCACTGGGTTGCTACACAGAGAGCTCTAGAAATGCTATAAAAAGTAGGCTTAGCAACAGGTACATGAAAAACTGCTCAGCCTCACTAGTCATCAATGCAAATTAAAACCACACTGAGATACCGCTTCACTCCAGCCATCATCAATAATTCAATCAACAACAGATACTGGAGAGGATGCAGCAAAAAGAGAATACTTCTACACTGTTGGTAGGAGTGTAAATGAATACAGTCTGGAAACAGTTTGGTGATTCCTAAAAGATCTAAAAATCGACCTCTTATATGACCCTACAATCCCCCTTGTTCCTCTAAAGATTCCTGCACAAGCATGTTTGTTGCAGCATTAGTTACAATAGCAAAAACATGGAAACAACCGTGCTGCTCACTAAAAGAGGACTGGATTAAAAAATGTGGTCGATCACTCAGCATTATAGACTGTAGTTCCATCCAGGTTGCTGCAAAATTCATGATTTTGTTCTTTTTTATGGCTGCGTAGTATTTCATCATGTATATGTAGTACATTTTTTTAATCCCGTCCTCCTTTGATGGACGGCATGGTTGGTTCCAGGTTCTTGCTATTGTGAACAATGCTGTGATAAACATACGTGTGCAGGTATCTTTTTCATAGGGTGATTTGAGTTCTTCAGGGTATATTCCCAGTAGGTGGGATTAATGGTAGTCAATATCTGTCTGGGGATGGGGAGACACCCCTTATCAACAAGGGTGCCCGAATGATACATATTTGTATACCTAACCCTTAACTGTATCCCACAATTTTAAAATAAAAGTATGTTTATTAAAAAAGTGGTACTTATACACAATGAAATATTATGCAGCCATAAAAAGGAAAAAATTATGAACTTTGTAGCAACTTGGATGGGCTTAGAGACTATAATACTTAGTGATTTATCTCAGAAACAAAGAAGCGAGAATCTCATGTTCTCACTCATAAGTGGATCTTGAATAACTATCGTAATACCGTAAGGCAGGGATTGGCAGTAGTGGGAAACTGCTAGGGGAGGGTGGGGGTGGGATTGGCAGTAGTGGGAAACTTTCAAGGAAGGGGGAGGCACACCTCATCAACAAGGGTACCTGCATAATGAACATTTGTGTACCTAACCCTGAATTGTACCCCACATATCTAAAATAAAAAAATTTATTTTAAATAATAGGCTGAGAATAGTGATGGAAACATGGGCTCTACAGGCAGCCTCACTGGGTTTAAATCTCAGCTCTGCCACTTGGCAACTGTGTGACCTTGGACAGTTACTTAACCTCTCTGTGCTTCAGCTGTCTCATGTGCACAGAGTGACATAATAGTATCTGTCTCCTTTGGTTGCTTCAATGATTAGAGCTAGTCCTAATAGGCAGTATATATAAAAGTTAGATTTTATTTTTGTTGCTGTTGATGTAGAATTCAAATGGTTCAGTATTGATAAAAGCAAAGTAACAAAGCTTAGAAGGGGTTGAAAACAAAATAATTTAATCATAAATTCAGGCAAAAATCTTGTATATAAAATTAAACATGAAAAAAATCCTGGCTAGTAAAAACAGAGCTTCTGGCAGAAGCATTATTTTCCATTGTAAATACTATGGTTATTAAGTCCTTGTGTGATTTTTGGCATCTTTTCTTTTTTTGGAGGATATTTTTAATAGTTTTGTTTCCTCCTAATTACCCTTACATGACTTCATAACACTATTTGGGGGAAATTATGGAAACAGAGAGGCTTTAATATAGAATATTAAATGCACAGACTCAGGGGGTTTTAACAATGTTGCCACTGGTGTACTCAGAATGCTGTTTCTGGTGTATCTTTGCCACATTTGCAAGTTGTGATATTTTCAGAAAAAAGTATTACATTTTAGAAAGTCATAAGGAGTCATAATTTGGATTATATTTTATATATAGCATGTATTTTCCTTTTGTAATTTTATTTGCTAACTCTTTCACTGTCAACAAGTTTTAGCACACTGAAAATATCTGGTATATTGGTAAACAAAATATCTGGTCTTTGGTAAGCAATTTTGAACTGCTTAGAGTAATTATGGTGTACATACAGAGAATCATTTCTATACTTTTATTTAAAAGGCCTGGCTCTAATATTACTCTGAATATGGTGTCTTCATAGTATGGAATAATTAACCTGTGAGACTGAAAATTCATTTAATTATAAAATTTGGCTATATTTACCTACTTCCGTTAAAAAAACTCAATATACCAGATATATCATTCCAAAGATCTATAAAACTGCTCTTGGGGATGCAAAGTAGATTTTTGTAATTGCCTTACTCATGGTTGGGTAGACTCATCTTTGACGTGTCTACAATCCCACCCACTAGCAACCTTAAAGGATCTCAAGTCCTCTCAGGCAAGCACTATCCTGAATGTATTGCTTCAGATGCCATTTTCACCAGACTAATTTGGTCTAAATGTATCAAAAGATATAAGTAATTTGGTTTGGTTTGCCATTGATGGCTTTCTACCTGCCAAAAACAATCCTCTAACACGTTGTCTAGTGGTTGGATTTTCTACACAAATATGAACAGACTTAAGTAATTGGAAAACATTCCTCTCATCGTTCTGACTTAGGAGAGAGGCAGATCCTGGGGACAGTGGGAACTTGAACCACTCTAGACCTTGCTTGGGATGTTGTTCAGAAGGTTATGGGAAGAATTTTGTTTTGAAGTTGATCTTATGGGCTCACTATTATTATGTAACGCTTGTAAAGAACTGAAACCCATGTGGCTCAGTCCCAGAGCAATGCTGTGGTTAAAAAAACACAGTCCAGCTACCAACAGCTATTTCAAAATAATTAAAGTAGTTTACTTATATTTCTTAAAAAAAGAAAAAGAAGAAAGGGTCACAGAACTGGAAACAATGCCTTAAGTCCTCTTTTGTCTCCCACACCTCACGACTGCCCTCAGGTTGCTGATCTGATTGTAAAACTCTCAGTCCTACCTACCTCACCACCCTCCAAAACATTCCTTTCTTCCCGGAGAATTAACTTATTACTCCAGACTCTGAATAAATAATGTCACAGAGAATCTACCTGGCAAAAAAGAAACTTCTTAGAGGTCAGGGCTAAGGGGGAGAACCCAGAACAGAGAAAATGAGGCAGATACCTCCTTAGTGAACATGTGGAGAGAGGGGCAAGGATGGGCATTTGCTAATCTCAGCCAGCATTCTGCCTCAGTCACCTTTGAGACTTGAGATGTCACTTTTCTCATTCTAATAAAGATCATGTTTATCCATCACTGCAGAGATCTCTTTCCAGCACTTTTGGACGGGACCTGGGCTGAATCCACAGGAATACTCTCAGCAACTGAAACCAGCACACTACAGCAATTCCTTTAGCAACAATAACTACCTCCTGCTACTCAGATTTTTTGTTTAACATTTTAAAGGAGTTTCCCTGTTGCTTTCCAATGGTGTAGCTAGAGGTTGCTTACAGCTACTGGGGAAGCTCATTGGCTTTGCAAAAAAGGAAAGGAAAGAAGAAAAAAATATATAATTAAGTGTGATATTGATAAAAAGAAACAAAGAAGGAAACTCCGAGGGCCTGGAGAGGAGCAAGAGAGGAGAAGGGGCACAGAGCCTATGTCATAAATCTGCCTGTATTCACTCAGGGTGCCTTACTCTTACCGAGTACTCTAAGCTGACACATCTCTGAGTTGCCTCAGGCTGAGTCCAGGAGCAGCATCAGGGCTTCCGACCAGGCAGCCGTTCTCAAACCAAAGGAAGGCCTTTTCGAGAGCACCTGAGGAGCAGGAGCAGTTCACCAATAAAGCATTGTGTTTTCTCCACTGAGGAGTTGTGACAGGAACATAGCACATGGGCCACAGATCCTGGACTCTGGTTACCTTTGGCAAGTGTCTTCTCTGCCAGAACTTGGTTGGCAGTACTGAGCACCATGAGCTTCTCCAGGTTCTACTTCATTTGCTACAGCCCTGACAGATAAGTGGCTTACTATCTACGTTTGTCAAGTGACAGAGGCACAGAGAGATTTGCATCCTTTGCCCAAGATGCCATAGCTTGAAGCTGGGACCCAGATCTGTAAATCTAGTGCCTATATCTGGGCTCCGAACACGTGACTGTGTCATAGTAAAGTGAATTGGGAACTAGTCTTGTCCTGAGAGACCTAAAGTGGGTACAGTGGCCTGCAGTCACTGGTTAATCAATCACTATGATTAGCAAGTGCTATAGATGTCCCACAGCCTTGTCACTAGAGGCTGTTTGAATGTGGTCACGTCAAATGTGTCTTCTTATGCAAGACTTTATGCTTTTATGTGCCCATTCCAATTTAAGTAGAAATCTGGCAGCTGTTGGTCATCCCAAGGGAAGAAAGGACTGAGAAAACTAGCACCACCACCCTGAAGCAGGGACTGAGAGCTGCAGGGTCAGCTGGGGTAGCTCTGCCACTAGGACTTTGGGACCAAATGGTGGGCAGGCCTGGGGACCACCACGGGAGCTCCACTGTAAGTGAATATTGTAGCTCTGCTGTATTTTCTAGTAAAATCATTAATTCAAATATGGTTAAATTGAGTGATTTAAGAATTTACAGATACATGATATTACCATCTCACCAGAAATTTTCTTGCCAAAAGAACACTATTGATTCTATAAAGTGCAGCAAATATGATGCCCTTGCATCTTTTGGGTTTTTATTTTTCTTTTCTTTTTTCTAGTTTCCCTTTTTAGGATTATAATTAGTATATGTAAAGAGCTTAGTGCAGGAGCTGGCAGAGAGAGTAGACACTCAATAAATAATAGTAACTGAAATTGTAAAAAGCATGGTGTTTATCTAGTATTACCCTTTGCCTCTCATTTCTAAACAGTCTGTTGAGCAGTTGGTAATTCTTCACTTGAAAAATATTATAGTTTTTCTGTATGTTTTTAAAAATTTTTAAAAATTGTGACAAAATATCCATAACATAACACCCTTTTTATCATTTTTTTATTTTTTATTTTATTTTATTTTATTTTATTTTTTTCATTAATCAGTAGTTTTTATTATGGTTTTGTGGGGTACAGTTAAGGGTAGGTGTACAATGACGTTCATTCAGGCACCCTGTAGATAAGAAGTGTTTCCCCATCCCCCGATAGATATTTGGTACTGTTAATCCCATCTCTTCTTTTCCCATAGTTTCCCAGTACCATCTGTCATTTTCTCATAGTATTGCATTGGATGTTCAAGGTCCATTATATGAGTGAGAACATGTGATATTCGGATTTTTGTTTTTGTGAGAGGTCACTCAGTATTATAGACTCTAGTTCCATCCAGGTTGCAGCGAAATTCATGATTTTGTTCTTTTTTATGGCTGCGTAGTATTCCATCGTGTATATGTACCACATTTTTTTAATCCAGTCCTCTTTTGATGGGCAGCATGGTTGTTTCCAGGTTCTTGCTATTGTGAACAATGCTGCGATAAACATACGTGTGCAGGTATCTTTTTTATAGAGTGATTTGTGTTCTTCAGGGTATATTCCCAGTAGGGGGATTGCAGGGTCATATGGAAGGTCAATTTTTAGAACTTTTAGGAATCGCCACACTGCTTTCCACAGAGGTCGCACTAGTTTACACTCCCACCAATAGTGTAGAAGTGTTCCCTTTTCACCACACCCTCTCCAGCAGCTGTTATTTTTTGAGTTGTTGATAATTGCCATTCTGACTGGAGTTAGGTGGTATCTCAGTGTGGTTTTGATTTGCATCTCCCTGATGATTAGTGAGGTTGAGCATTTCTTCATGTGTTTGTTGGCTGCTCGAATGTCTTCTTTTGTGAAGTGTCTGTTCATGTCTTTTGCCCATTTTATAATGGGGTTGTTTGTTTTCTTCTTTTCAGTACGCTTCAGTTCCTTGTAGATCCAGGATGTTAAGCCTTTGTCAGACCTAGAGTTGGCAAATACTTTTTCCCAGTCTGTGAGCTGTCTCCCTGCTCTCTTGATGGTTTCTTTGGCTTTGCAGAAGCTTGTCAGTTTAATAAGGTCCCATTTGTCTATCTTCTCTCTTAAGTCCTGTGGGTTTCGGGTTTTGTACAGAAATTGGATG
>NW_007232003.1:0-13864 GCF_000164805.1 Carlito syrichta
CCAAATCATTTTATGAAGCCAACATCACATTGATACCCAAGCCAGGTAAAGATCCAACAAAGAAAGAGAACTACAGGCCAATATCTTTGATGAACATAGATGCTAAAATTCTCAACAACATCCTAGCAAACCGGATTCAGCAATACATCTCAAAAATCATCCACCATGACCAAGTAGGCTTCATTCCTGGCATGCAAGGCTGGTTCAATATTCGTAAAACCATAAATGTAATTAAATACATCAACAGATGTCAAAACAAAAACCACATGATCATATCACTAGATGCAGAAAAAGCTTTTGATAAAATCCAGTACCCCTTCTTGATAAAAACCGTTGAACATCTAGGCATACGGGGAACGTACCTCAAAATAGTAAAAGCCATCTACGAAAAACCCACAGCCAGCATACTCCTAAATGGACAAAAATTGGAACCAATTCCCCTGAAAACTGGAACTAGACAAGGATGCCCACTCTCTCCCCTCCTGTTCAACATAGTATTGGACGTCCAGCTAAAGCAATCAGTGAAGAGGAGGCAATCAGAGGTATTCACATAGGAAAAGAGGAAGTCAAGTTATCTCTCTATGCAGATGATATGATGCTGTACCTTGAAAACCCAAGAGAATCTGTCAAATGCCTCCTTACATTGATAAAAGCCTTTGGCAAAGTCTCAGGATACAAAATAAATGTACAAAAGACAATCACATTTCTCTACACCAACAATAAACAAACAGTAACCCAAATAAAAAACACAGTTCCATTCACAATAGCCACAAAAAATGAAATACCTTGGCATCTTCCTAACCAGAGATGTGAAAGACCTTTACAATGAAAATTACAAAACACTACTCAAAGAAATCAAAGCTGACACGAACAAGTGGAAAAATATCCCATGCTCATGCATCGGAAGAATCAACATTGTAAAGATGTCCATCTTACCTAAGGCAATCTATAAATTCAATGCAATACCCATTAAATTACCAACAACATTCTTTTCAGACCTAGAAAAAACAACACAGGAATTCATATGGAAACACAAACATCCAAGAATAGCCAGAACAATCCTCAGCAAAAAAAACACAAAGCAGGTGGTATCACAATACCAGACTTCAAACTTTACTATAAAGCTACAATCATCAAAACAGCTTGGTATTGGTACAGGAACAGGCATATAGATCAATGGAACAGAATTGAGATTCCAGAAGCAAAACCTCAATTTCTCAACCAACTCATCTTCGACAAAGTCCCCACCACCTACCAATGGGGAGAGGAGAACCTATTCAGTAAATGGTGCTGGAAAACTGGCTGACCACATGCAGAAGATTGAAACAGGACCCCTATCTATCCCCATGCACAAAGGTTAACTCCAAATGGATCAGAGACCTAAATGTAAAACCTAAAACCATAAGAACCTTAGAAAAGGAAGGAAATACTCTCATGGAAATTGGAACTGGCATCCAATTCCTGTACAAAACCCAAAACCCACAGGACTTAAGAGAGAAGATAGACAAACGGGACCTTATTAAACTGACAAGCTTCTGCAAGGCCATCAAGAGAGCAAGGAGACAGCCTACAGACTGGGAAAAAGTATTTGCCAACTCTAGGTCTGACAAAGGCTTAACATCCTGGATCTACAAGGAACTGAAGCGTACTGAAAAGAAGAAAACAAACAACCCCATTATAAAATGGGCAAAAGACATGAACAGACACTTCACAAAAGAAGACATTCGAGCAGCCAACAAACACATGAAGAAATGCTCAACCTCACTAATCATCAGGGAGATGCAAATCAAAACCACACTGAGATACCACCTAACTACAGTCAGAACGGCAATCATCAACAACTCAAAAAATAACAGCTGCTGGAGAGGGTGTGGTGAAAAGGGAACACTTCTACACTGTTGGTGGGAGTGTAAACTAGTGCAACCTCTGTGGAAAGCAGTGTGGCGATTCCTAAAAGCTCTAAAAATTGACCTTCCATATGACCCTGCAATCCCCCTACTGGGAATATACCCTGAAGAACACAAATCACTCTATAAAAAAGATACCTGCACACGTATGTTTATCGCAGCATTGTTCACAATAGCAAGAACCTGGAAACAACCATGCTGCCCATCAAAAGAGGACTGGATTAAAAAAATGTGGTACATATACACGATGGAATACCCCCCAGCCATAAAAAAGAACAAAATCATGAATTTCGCTGCAACCTGGATGGAACTAGAGTCTATAATACTGAGTGACCTCTCACAAAAACAAAAATCCGAATATCACATGTTCTCACTCATATAATGGACCTTGAACATCCAATGCAATACTATGAGAAAATGACGGATGGTACTGGGAAACTATGGGGGGGAGGGGGATGGGATTAACAGTAGCAAATATCTGTCGGGGGATGGGAAAACACTTCTTATCTACAGGGTGCCTGAATGAAATGTCATTGTACACCTACCCTTAACTGTACCCCACAAAACCATAATAAAAAATACTGATTAATGAAAAAAAAAAAAATGCAAGAGATACTCTTATGGAAATTGGAACTGGCAACCAATTCCTGATCAAAACCCTAAGTGCCCAGGCCATAAGAGATAACATAGACAAGTGGGACCTTATCAACCTGACAAGCTTCTGTAACACCAAAGAAACCAACAAGAGAGCAGGGAGACAGCCCACATACTTTGAAAAAATATTTGCCAACTTCATGCCTAACATCTAGGATCTACAAAAAACTCAAACATGCTGAAAAGAAAAAAACAAACAGCCCCATTACAAAGTGGGCAAAGTATATTAATAGACAGTTCTCAAAAGAAGACATACGAGCAGCCAACAGATACATGAAAAAATGTTCAGCCTCACTAGTCATCAAGGAGATGCAAATTAAAACTACACGGAGATACCACCTAACTCCAGTCAGAATGGCCATCATCAGTAAGTCAAAAAATAACAGATGCTGGAGAGGATGTGGTGAAAAAGGAACACTTCAACACTGTTGGTGGGAGTCCAAACTCGTATATAGCCTCTGTGGAAAACAGTGTGGCAATACCTAAAAGTTCTAAAAATCGACCTTCCATATGACCCCGCAATTCCCCTACTGGGAATATATCCAGAAGAACTCAAATCACTCTATAAAAAAGATACCTGCACACGCAGCATTGTTCACAACAGCAAGAACATGGAACCAACCGTGCTGCCCATCAAAAGAGGACTGGAGCCAGGCTCGGTGGCTCAGCCTGTAATCCCGTAATTTGGGAGGCTGAGATGAATGGATTGCCTGAGCCCGTGGGTTCAAGACCCGCCTGGACAACTAGGCGAGACCTCATATCTACAATAAATCAAAAAATTAGCCAGGCGTGGTAGCGCGCACCTGTAATTCCGGCTACTTGGAAGGCTGAGGTGGAAGGATCACCGGAGCCCAGCAGGTCGAGGCTGCGGTGGCCACTGCACTCCGGTCTGGGTGACAGAGTGAGACTCCAACTCAAAAAAAACAACAACAACAACAAAAGAGGACTGGATTTTTTAAAATGTGGTACATATATACGATGGAATATTACACAGCCATTAAAGAAAAACAAAATCATGAATTGAGCAGCAACCTGGATAGAATTAAGAGTCTATAATCCTGAGTGATCTTTCACAGAAACAAAGAACTGAATATCACATGTTCTCAGTCATAAGTGGACTTGAACAACTACTGCAATACTATAAGAAGAGGATCGACTGTATCAGGAAACTGCGGAGGGGAGGGGGGCAGGGAGGTGGGCCTGACAGTAGTGGAAATCTGCCTGGGGAAGAAGGGGCACACCTCATCAACAAGGGTACCTGCACAGTGAATATTTGTATACCTAACCCTGAAATATCCACCACAATTTTAAAATTAAAAAAATTTTAAAGTTAAAAAAAAAGAACATAGTTCTGAGGTTAAACTCTTCCATGCTCTTTTTAGTTCCATGTATTTATGTTTGCAACTCCATGTGGTTCTTAAAAAGCCCACCAGGCTTCTGTGAATCAACATTCTCTTGCATTCTGTGTTGCTCCAGTGTTCTGGCTTGTGAAATGCACAGCTAGGCTGCCCTGACATGGGGCTGCACACCCACCCCAGTACTCACTGAGAGTAGAAATCAGGGAAGTCCCAGCCAGTTCCTTGAAGTCTCACTTCCTCAGTATCAATGTAGTGTCATGACAAAACTTCCGGGCCCTCCCAGGCACTCAGAACCCAAGACTCTTCTCCAGAGATATCTCCTCCTTCTCTACTTGTTTCATAGAAATTCGAGTTGTTATTTCTTTTACTCAATTTATCACTTGAATTTGTTTTCATATTTGAGTGTAGATTTATATAATTTCTCAGGAAATTTAATTGTTAGCCTATGAAGGTTATCCTATTTCATAACTTTTTACAACATAGCTAATAGGATTTTAAAATTAAACACAAAAAGCAAATCAATATTTGTCAAAATACTAGCACCTTAGTAAAAAATATTTTAAATAATTACTTATATATTGATTTTAAGTAAAATCAAATTCCCAGTAAGTATATGGAGGACTATCTAAGTATCCCAACATGCCCCTTTAATTTTCCAGAACTTATATGTGCCCTTTTGCACTCACACTCAAGCCGACTCCTGGACACATTCATTTCTTTAATCCATTGAGAGCGACGTCAGCCAGTGCATCTTGGATGGCTCCAAGATGTTACCACTCTAATTCTGTTTCCCTCTTCACTCTCCTGCTCTCACTCAGACCTTTTTGCCTCCTGACTACGTCCTTTAAGAACTCTTGGGATTACATTGGTCTACCACATAAAGCACTATGATCTCCCCGCCTTGGTGGTGGGTGGGTACATTTAAAGTCCAGACTTCTTCATTGCTATACAATGCAGTGATGTAACAAAAACTATTTGTATGCCCTAAATCTATTGAAATGTTTCAAAAAGTATAGCACATACAATTATGTACAGTATGTAATGCTGACAATGATAATAAATAAATATGTTGTTGGCATATAAACTTATAAAAAATATCTTCCCACCATAAGATCAGCTGATTAGTCACCTTAATTCTCCTTGTCCTGTAGATTAATGTATTCTCAGGCTCCAGGGATAAGGATGTGGACATCTTTGGAGGACTAGTACTCTGTCTGTTAAAAACCTTCAATGCCAGAAGGCATAGTTTGGGATGTTCTGATCTTTAGAAGAGAACCCTCTAATTATCTATCTGGGGAGAAAAACCTTGAAGGATGGGGTTCTGAATTAAAAGGAGGGAAGGAGGCTGTGACATCCACCTTCAGCCTCACAGCCCCATTGTAGCTGTCATTAATGAGCTCCAACTTCCTTGAGATGCTCCAGTCAACCTGTGTGGCCACCTCAGTTCAGACCTCTCTGGGCTCATGATGAATATGGATATTTGGCCTCAGGTGTCCTCATATTTCTTGCCTTCCAGAAGTTTGGTTAAACCTCCTGACAGTGTTTTCAATTTTCATTGTCATTGTGGGTTTATCTCATTTTCACCTCATTATTATTAACTTAGTGGTGTTTGTGGAAAAATAAGAGTTCATTGCTTGCAACTCATTTGCTATCTAGATCCTGAATTCCTTAATCTCTGGTTAATGAAAAGAAATGTTTTTTAAAGAACAAAAGAGATATAGTTTTGCATGTATATTTATGAAGAAACATTGTGGAAACCCACAATTTTGAAATAGAGATTTTTTGTGTTTATTTTTTACAAATTTCAAGTTATCACTGCATCCAAATATGCAGGAAATCTAAAAAATAAAACTATTAGCAGTTTAGGCTTTTAGAGCTGTGTTGTCAGATACCTGCATGGCAGAGTAAGAGCAGAAGGACTTGTTCTAACTACGTGGTCACTTTATTTGTTCACTGTTGATCTGTTTGAATGAGGTCCTGTATGGGATTTCAGATTCAGAGAAAAGCTCTCTTGTCACTCTCAGGTCAGCACCAGACTAAGGAAGGGTGTGTGAAGGTACCTGAGTACAGTTCTTCAAGGTCTCCATGGTCAGACCTCCCCTTGTCCCAGCCTGCCCCTCCAGCTCATACAGAGCACACCATGTGCAGGGAGTGCACATGGGCCCCAGTTCTAACTCCGTCCTCTGCAGGAACCACACGGTTATGTGAGGTGAGACAAAAGGTAGAGGAAATAAGATAGAAAATGGCTCTGGCAGCAACAGGAGGTAGAATGCTGCACACACAGGTCAATTTACAATAGTCTTATTCTTATCATTTGAGATGGTTTTGGGCTAACATTTGTTGTAGACCACAGACTTCCTGGGGACATGTTGAGATGCACGTGAACAAAACCCCATACAATGGCTAAAAAAGTGGTAAGAACTTTTGTGAATGTTGGGTAATGCTCATAAGATGTTACATTGCTAAAGAAAAAAAAAGAACTGAAACTAGGAGAAGATATTGTCCAAACCTAACAGCAAGGCCCTTGGGGGTGGGAGTGCTCCTGACCCTTGACATCTTTTCTTCCTGTCCTGGCCTTCATGGGAAGACTTTGCTCCACCATGATGTTGAGAAACAGAAAGAATTTAGGGGAGTTTTAAAGCACACAGTCTAATTTGTGGTGCAGTGAGAAAGGGATTGTTACCAAAATGCTAGGGGTTCGATCAAATGTCATTGCTTGCCACACAGAAAGCCAATCGCTGAAATGATTATTGCCAGAGAAGAAGGTTTTTTATTCAGGTGATATCAACCTGGGAGACTGAGGGATTCAGTCTCAAATCCATCTCTCTGGCCAATTGAAATTGGGGATTTATATAAGGGAGGATTACAAAAAAAGCCCAGAATTTATTTATAAAAAACTGTGTACTTATTCTTACATGTTTAAACTTCAGTCACTTTCAAAGTCTTTATTTGATGCAATATGTGTATCAAGACCCTTTTTCCACTGCTCAGAATAGTTTTTGAACTCATCAATTTTGATGCCTTTTAGTGCTTCTGCCATTTTTTGCTTTACCTCTTCCACCTTAGTAAAATGTTTCCTTTGGAAGATTTTTTTTTTAATCCAGGGAAGCAAAAAATATTGTGTGATGATGGAGTTTGGGCTTCTACTGAGCCCACCACCCAAATAGCGAGCCTAGTACCCAATAGGTAGTGTTTCAACTCTTGACCCCTTCCTTCCTCCCTCCTTTAGGAGTCCCCAGTATCTGTTGTTTCCATCCTTATGCCTGTGTCTACCAAGTATCTAACTCCCATTTATAAGTGAAAATATGTGGGATTCAGTTTTCTGTTTCTGTGTTAGTTTGCTTAGAATGATGGCCTCCAGCTACATCCACATTGCTGCAAAAGACATGAGTTCATTCTTATTCCATGGCTACAATAGTATTCTGTGGCGTATGTGTACCACATTTTCTTTACCCAGCTCACCTGTCGGTTCCATGTTTTTGCTATTTGAAGAGTGCTGTGATAAACATGAGTTCAAGTGTCTTTTTGGTAGATACTCAGTAATGGTCCTTCAGGTATAAACTCAGTATTGAAATTGCTGGGTCAAATAGTAAGTCTATTTTTAGTTTCTTGAGAAATATCCAAACTGATTTCCACAGGGGTTGAACTAGTTTACATTCCCACGAACAGTGTAAGAGTGTTCCCTTTCTTCCACAATCTTGCCAACATCTGTTGTTTTTTGACTTTTTAATAAAAGTCATTCTGACTGGTGTGAGATAGTATCTCATTGTGGTTTCATTTTGCATTTCTCTGTTGATTACTGATGTTGAACAATTTTTCATATGCTTGCATTTCTTCCCTTGAGAAGTGTCTTTTTGAGATCTTTGCGCACTTTTTAGTAGGGTTATTTTTTTTCCCCTGTCAATTCATTTTAGTTATTTGTAGATTCTGGATATTAGTGCTTTTTCAGATGCATCGATTGCAAATATTTTCTCTCATTCTGCAGGAATGCTTTTGTAAAGTTTGTCAAATATCGAAGATTTAAAACACTTGATATTACAAAATAGGGCAACAAATCACACTATAAACAGTCATTCATTTAGCCAAGTGATAATTCAAAGATTTCTCAAAAAAGTAAAAATCTTTACTCTCTGATATAGAGTAAACTCAGTTTCCCAAACAATAAAACCTAATAAAAATGGCAGAGGTCAACTAAATCTCTTCCTCTCTCTCTCCTCCTTTTTTCTCTGAAGTTTTTTAAAAAGGTAAACAAAAGTTTTTTAAAGCTAAAATTAATTTAACTAAAACCTTATAAACAAATCTATTTAATTTCAGATTGGCCAAGAGGTAAGATTTTTAAAAACCTTTTATGAACCTTTTTTTTTTTTTTTTTTGGAGTTGCAGTCTCACTCCATCACTCAGGCTGGAGTGCAGTGACATGCTCACAGCCACCCCAGAATCGACCTGCTGAACTCTGGCAATCCGTCCTCCTCAACCTTCCATTACAAGTAGCTGGAACTGCAGGCACGCGCTACCATTCCCTGCTAATTTTTTTTTTTTTTGTAGAGCCGAAGTTTTGCTAAGTTACCTGGGCTGGTCTTGAAATGAATTTTTATTAAAGAACAGATCAATACTCCAAGAAAGCCCTGTTATTCTGACGCTGGAGCCCAGACACTGTAATAATAGCCATTCTGACTGGTGTGAGATGCTATCATCTGCAGGTGGCAGGGATCCTGCCTGACTGGGAGTCTTGGAGGTGGTGCCTTCCCTCTTCATTCCCTCTCTGGCCCATGTGTGATAGGGGTGGAGATAGTGAGAATGGTCTGTAGAGTCCTACTGACTGCCTTTTCAAGCTGGTGGCCTGCTGGGGTCAGGCCTCAGATGCAGTATTCAAGCAGGGATGAGGTGGGTATGGTGAAGTTCTGTCTCTGAAGCAGCCAAGATGCCCTTGGCAGGAAGCAGCAGAGGCAGGGGTAGAGGGGATGCCCACATGGTGCGATCTGCAGCTGCATTATCCATTTTGGGCATGCACAAGAGTGTCTTCCCTTTTTTTGATGGAGTGGTGGCAGCTGACTCTAGACCTCTCTAGGACATGGGGTCTCTGTGGGCTTCTGTGGTGCCTCTGTCCCAGACTCCTGCATCCAGCTCAGGGAGGAGGGCCAGGGTTTGTTTCCCATTACTAGGGCTGCATGGACACATAAAACCCCAGGTGATTTCTCAGTCACTCATTCCTTCTCTATTGAGGAATCCTCTCCCAGTTCCACCCGGGGCTAACTCTGTAAGCTGCCCAGCCTCACACTCCTCCACTCTCTGTGGTTAGCCTTCACTTCTCTGCTGAACTTCAGCATGCTTTCCCAGACAGTCCCTGAAGAGCTAATATTAACCCATGTTTTCAGAGCTTCTCCATGAGAGAGGAGCTCACTAGCTGCTTCCAATCAGTCATATTGAATCAGAACATAGTAAATATATTTTCTAACTGTTTTATATATGATTCGGCTTCTGATTTCAGGGAGGAAAAATCCTCAAGTGTCAGGGAGTCTAGGGATTGGAGAAATGATCTTTTTAATGATATTTTGAAGGGACTGAGTGTAAACTCATTACCTGTACCCTGAGCAGTTCAGGGGACAAGACCTTTTCTCAGGTAAAATTTGTCTCTTGGCAAATTTTAGAAATAAACTTTTTAAATGTCCAAACCTCAAAAGTCTTAAAGTAAAGTTGCTATTCCTGTCATCATAAAACCAGTCCTCCATGACTTGCATATGAAGCATATCAGCTGCTTCATCTGGGGTGCTTCCCTTGTTATTTGAAGATGCAGTTGGATAATTCCCTTTCTCAGAGTAGACAATTTTCATAGAGTATTTATTCTGGACTACCAGGCTGGCTGTTTTGGGGAATAACCACCAGTGTGCTTGGATTATACAGTATATACCCACATGAAATTATTCAGTTGTGAGCTATGGGTCCTGTAACAATTAAAACATACCCTTCCATTTTGCTGTATTGCTCTCAAATTAGTTATTCTCACCATGTATTTTTTTAATTTTTATTTTATTATAGAGATGTGGCGTACAAGTAAGTATTAGCTACACAAGTAGGTTGTATGTAGGTGAAGCTTGGGCCTCCACTTGACCCTCACTTCACCTGGTTTGAAAACAGGTACCCTTCGTGTTTTTATGTGCCCTCTCTTCCCTCCCTCCCTCCCTTCTTCCCTTCCTCCCTCCCTCTCTTCCTCCCTTTCCAGGCAGTGCCCAGCAACTGCCAACCCCTCCCTTGTGCTAATGTGATTAATGTTCAGGTCCCACTTATGAGTGAGAACAGGTTGTATTCCATTCTTTGTTTCTGTTTTTGAGCAATTAGTATCACGGTCTCCAATTCCATCCAATTTGCTGCAGAGCCTAAGAGTTTGTTCTTGTGGCTGCATAATACTCCATCATGTATATGTACCACATTTCCTCTATCCAGTCCACTTTTGACAGTCATTAGTGTTGGTTCCATGTTTTTGCTATTGCAAATAGTGCAGCTATAAACTTGTGAGTGTAGGTGTCCTTTTGGTAGAATGATTTATGTTCCTCTGGGTATATTCCCAGGAGAAGGATTGCTGAATCATATGGAAGGTCAATTTTTAGTTCTTTCATGAATTGTCACACTGCTTTCCATAGAGGTTGAACTAGTTTGCACTCCCACCAACAGTGTAGAAGCACTCCCTTTTTTCTACTCCTGTGCCAGCATCTGTTGTTCACTTATTTTTAGTTTATTTTATTTTAAAGATGTTGGGTACAATTCAGGACTAAGGTATACAAGTGGACATTGTACAGGTAAACTTTGAGTCTGCCTTTGGTCCTCACTTCTCCTGGTTTGAGACTAGGTACCTTATGGATGTTTTGTGCCCCCTACCCTCCCTCCCCTGGCAGTTTCCTGATACTGTCAATCACTTTCTTATAATATTATGGTAAATATTTAGCATCTGCTTATGAGTAAGAACATATGGTACTCAGTTCTTTGTTTCTGTGATAAATCAGTGAGTATTATAGACTCTAAATCTATCCAAGTTGCTGTGAAGTCCACAATTTTGTTCTTTTTTATGGCTGCATAATATTCCATTGTGTATATGTACCACTTTTTCTTTAATCCAGTCCAATTTCGATGGGCAGCATGGTTGGTTCCATGATTTTGCTATTGTAAATAGTACTGCAATAAATCTGCATATGCAGGTATCTTTTTTGTAGAGTGATTTGAGTTCCTCTGGGTATATTCCCAGAAGGGGGATTGCTGGGTCGTATGGAAGGTCAATTTCTAGTTCTTTGGGGAATTATCACACTGTTTTCCATAGAGGTTGAACTAGTTGCATTCCCACCAACAGTATGGAAGTGCTCCCTTTCTCCACATCCTTGCCAGCATCTGTTATTTTTTGTATTAATAATGATGGCCATTATAACTGGAGTTAGGTGGTATCTTAATGTGGTTTTGATTTGCATTTCTCTGATGATTAGTGAGGTGGAGCATTTTTTCATGTGTCTGTTAGCTGCCTGTATATCTTCTTTTAAGTGTCTATTCATGTCTTTTGCCCACTTTTTATTTATTTTTATTTTAAAGATGTAGAGTACAATTCAGGGTTAGG
The DNA here is from genome assembly GCF_000164805.1 of Carlito syrichta. NCBI lineage: Eukaryota > Metazoa > Chordata > Mammalia > Primates > Tarsiidae > Carlito > Carlito syrichta. Next base: position 11,517 of record NW_007232003.1, read on the forward strand.
TATACAAATATTCATTATTGTCCACTTTTTAATGAGGCTGATTTTTTTTTCCTTTTGGCACACTTGAGTTCCTTATAGATTCTGGATGTTAGGCCTTTGTCAGATACGCAGTTGGCAAATATTTTTCCCTTTCTGTGGACTGTCTCCCTGCTCTCTCAATAGTTTCTTTGACTTTGCAGAAGCTTTTCAGTTTGATGAGATCCAACTTGTCTACCTTATCTCTTATTGCACGGGATTTGGGGGTTTTGATCAGGAATTGGTTGCCTATTCCAATTTCCATAAGGATGTCTTCTGCATTTTCTAAAATTCTTATAGTTTGAGGTTTTACATTTAGGTCTTTGATCCATTTGGAGCTGATTTTTATGTATAGTGATAAGTAGGGGTCTTGTTTCATTCTTCTGCATGTGGTCAGCCAGTTTTCGCTGCACCAGTTGCTGAATAGGCTCTCCTCTCCCCAGTAGTTGTTGTTGGAGGCTTTGTCAAAGATGAGTTGGTTGAGAAATTGAGGTTTTGCTTCCGAAATCTCTATCCTGTTCCATTGGTCTATATGTCTGATCTTGTACCAACACCAGGTTGTTTTGATTATTGTAGCCTTATAATAAAGTTTAAAGTCTGGAAGTGTGATACCTTCCACTTTGTTTCTTTTGCTAAAGATTGTTTTGATTTTTCGTGGTCATTTATGTTTCCATATAAATTTCTGTATTGTCGTGTCCAGGTCTGAGAAGAATGATGCTGGTAATTTAATGGGCATGGCATTGAATCTGTAGATTTTCTAGGGTAGGATGGACATCTTAACAATGTCAATTATTTCTATCCATGAGCATGGAATATTTATCCATTTGTTTGTGTCACCTTTGACTTCTTTGAGCGGTGTTTTGTAGTTTTCGTTGTAAAGATTTTTCACTTCTGTGGTTAGGAAGCTGCCAAGGTAGTTCATTTTTTATTTTCATTTTTTGTGGCTATTGTGAATGGGATTGTGCTTTTTATTTGGTTCTCTGCCGATTTGTTGTTGGTGTATAAGAATGCAACTGTCTTTTGCATATTTATTTTGTACCCTGAGACTTTGTCACTGTCCTTTATCAGTGCAAGGAGGTTTTTGATAGATTCTTCTGTATTTTCATGATATAGGATCATTATCATCAGCAAAAAGGAATAACTTATTTCTTCTTTTCCTATTTGGATACCCCTGACTTCCTTCTCTTGTCTGATTGCTCTAGCTAGGATTTTCAACGCTATGTTGAACAGAAGGGGTGAGAGTGAGCAGCCTTGTCTCGTTCCACTTTTCAGGGGAAATGCTTCCAATTTCAGTACATTTAGGAATATGTTAGCTGTGGGATTATCCTAGATTGCTCTTACTGTTTTAATGTATCTTCCCTCTATGCCTAGGTGTTCGAGGGTTTTTATCAAGAAGCGATGATAGATTTTATCAAAAACTTTTTCCATCTAATGATATAATCATGTGCTTCTTGTTTTTACATCTGTTGATGTATATTTATTACATTTATGGTCTTGTGGATGTTGAACTGGCCCTGCATCCTGGAGGTGAAGTCTACTTGGTCATGGTGGATGATTTTTTAGATGAATTGCTGGATCTGATTTGCGAGTATCTTGCTGAGGACTTTTTGCATCTATTTTCATCACCTGTAATTCCCTTTCTTTGCTGGATCTTTACCTGGTTTGGGTATCGGTGTGATCTTAGCTTCATAAAATGATTTGGGGAGATTTCTGTCTTTCTAGATTGCCTGGAATACTTTCAACAGGATTGGTATCAGCTTCTCCTTGTATTTTTTTTAGAATTCTGCTGGAAGTCTGTCTGGTCCAGGGCTTTTTTTTTTTTTTTTTTTTTTTTTTTTTTTTTTTTTTTCTTATGACAGAATCAATTTCCTGGGTTTTTATTGGTCTACTTGAAATCTCAATTTTTTCTTATTTCCCCCTTGGAAAATTTTGTGAAGTTAAAAGTTTCACCATTTCATTTATGTTTTTGAATTTGTTTCTATACGCATGGGGATAACAATCTCTGAAAATCCTTTGCATTTCTTTGGGATCATGAGGGAGATGATCTTTCCCATCTCTGAATGCGTTTATGAAAGCTTTTTCTCTTTTCCTTGGTGCTTCAGGGTACTGTGCCATGCATTATGACTCCCTTGTGTTAACGATGATTATTAATCTGGATTCTATTTGACATGGATGTTTAAAAAAAATGATTAGTATATTTTCTGTGAACAATTACAGATTTTCACCTTTTTAAATCTTCCAATGGAAAAATCAGCGTATGAGACTTTTATGATTTAACAACAACAAAAGGGAATGTTGTTATTATTATGTTCATGGACAAATCTAGTAACTAA
>NW_007232003.1:13884-72483 GCF_000164805.1 Carlito syrichta
TTTTTTTTTTTTTTTTTTTTTTTTTTTTTTTTTTTTTTTTGTCGATATTTTTCTTATGACAGAGTCAATTTCCTGGGTTTTTATTGGTCTACTTGAGATCTCAATTTTTTCTTATTTCACCCTTGGAAAGTTTTGTGATGTTAGAAGTTTCTCCATTTCATTTATGTTTTTGAATTTGTTTCTATACAGATGTGCATAGTAATCTCTGATAATCTTTTGTATTTCTTTGGGATCAGTTGTGACTTGATCTTTCTCATTTCTGATTGTGTTTATTCAGGCTTTTTCTCTTTTCCTTGGTCATTCTGGCTAGTGGTCGATCAATTTTGTTTATCCTTGCAAAGAACCAGCTTTTTGTTTTGTTGACTTTTTCTATGGTATTTTTGTCTTATATTTTCTGTTTTGAGATTTTACTTTGGTGATTTGGATTATTCTGCTGTAGTTAGGGTTTTAGTGGACTTGCCTTTCCAGCTTCCTAGGTGATTTGTTAGTCTGTCAACTTGTTCTCTTTCTGTTTTCTTGATGTGTGTTCTTAGAGATATAAATGCCCCTCTTAGTACTGATTTCATGGCATCCCAGAGGTTTTGATAAGATGTTTCTTCATTTTAATTTGTTTCCAGGAATCTTTTAATTTCTGTTTTGATTTCTGTGTGGACCCAGGAGTTGTTCAGCATCATACTGCTTAGTGTCCATGTCTTTGTGGGTTTTATGGTAGTTTTGTTGGTGTTATTTATATTTATTCCACTGTTGTCTGAGAAAGTACATGGTATTTCAATATTGTGAAATTTGTTTATGTTTATCCAAGGATGTGGTCAATCTTGGAATATGTTCCATGTGGTGATGAATAGAATGTATATTCTGTGGTTGTTGGTTGAAGTGTTGTGTAGGTATCTACTAAGTCCATTTGGTCAAGCATCAAGTTAAGGTTCCAAACTCTGTTGACTTTTTGCCTCAATGATCTATCTAAGGTTGTTAGTGGGGTATTTAAGTCTGTAGCTATGAAAGTGTTGAAGTCAATATCTTTTTTTAGGTTTCTTAGTAGCCACTTTATACAAGCTGGTGATCCTGTGTTGAATGCATATATGTTTAGGATGGATATTTCTCGATGGATTGATTCTTTTATCATTAGGTAGTATCCTTTTGTATCTTTTAAATTTTTGATAGCTTGAAGGTTGCTCTGTCTGATATTAAGATCTCAATGCTTGCCTTCTTTTGTGATCTGTTCACCTGAAAATTTGTTTTCCATGTCTAACTTTGAGTATGTGGGCATCCTTTGTGGTGAGATGAGTTTCCTGGAGGCAGCAAATTACTGGGTCATGTGTTTTTATCCAGTTTGCCTTTTTATGTATTTTCAGTGGTGCATTTAGTCCATTCATATTTATGCTGATTATTGAAAAGTGAGAGTATTTCCCTGTCATACTGCTTTTTTTAGGCTGCTTTGTTTTCGTTTCCTTTTGTGTTCAGATATGTGCGTGTTTTCATTTTTTTGTGGGTATGGTGTATGTTATGCTGCTTCTGTGCTTGTTTGTGATCTTGTGATGTATATGTTATTTATTTTGTTTCTTTTTTCTTCTGTGCACAGCACCTTTTTAAGTATCTCATGTAGACCTGGCCTCAAAGCAGCATATTCTCTTAGGGATTGGATGTTTGGAAAGGTTTTTAATTCTCTATTATTGATGAAGCTTAGCTTGGTTGGGTAGAAAATCTTTTTTTTTTTTTTTTTGAGTTGGAGTCTCACTTTGTTGCCCAGACTGGAGTGCAGTGGCCGGTCACTGCAGCCTTGACCCACTGGGCTCCAGCGATCCTTCCGCCTCAGCCTTCTGAGTAGCCGGAATTACAGGCATGCGCTACCATGCCCAGCTGATTTTTTTTTTTATTGTAGAGATGAGGTCTTGCCAAGTTGCCCAAGCAGGTCTCGAACCCGCAGGCTCAGGCAATCCACTCACCTCAGCCTCCCAAAGCACGGGATTACAGGCTGAGCCACTGAGCCTGGCTGGGTACAAAATCTTGACTTTTTTTCTTTGAGAACATCATTTATTAATGATGATCATTCTTACTGAAGTTAGGTGATATCTCATTGGAGGTTTGATTTGCATTTCTCTGATGATTGGTGAGGCTATGCATTTTTCACTTATCTGTTGGCTGATTATATTTCTTCTTTTGAAAAGTGTCTATCCATGTCCCATGCCTACTTTTTAATAGGGTTATTGGCTTTTTCCTTTCAGCTCATTTGATTTCCTTGTACATCTTGGATGTTAGGTTTTTGTCAGATACATAATTAGCAAATAATTTTTCCCATTCTGTGGGTTGTTTCTCCATTCTCTTGATGGTTTCTTTTGCTGTGCAAAAGCTTTTCAGTTTAATGAGGTCCTACTTTGTTTATTTTAGTTTTTATGGCATTTGTGTTTGGAGATTTGGTCAATAATTTTTTGCCTACTCCAATGTGCATAAGAGTGTTTTCCTACATTTTCTTCTAGGATTCTTATAGTTTGATGTTTTATGTTTAGGTCTTTGAACCATTTAGAGTTGATTTTTTTATATAGTGATAGATAGGGGTCCAGTTTTATTCTTCTGTATGTGGCCAGTCCATTTTTCCAGCGTCATATTCTAAATATGGTCTCCTTTTCCAAGTGACTGCTACCGGTGGCTTTGTCAAAGATGAGTTGATTGAGAAACCGATTTTTTAAAAAAACTTTTTGTTTTAAAGATTCAGGATTAGGTATACAAATGTTCATTATGCTGGTATTCTTGTTGATGAGGTGTGCCCCCACTACTCCTGGCAGTTTCCCACTACTGCCCATTCCTTTCTTATAGTATTATGATAATTGTTCAAGGTCCACTTATGAGTGAGAACATGTGGTATTCAGTTCTTCATTTCCATGATAGATCACTGAGTATGATAGACTCTAAGTCCAATCAAATTGCTGTGAAGTTAATAGTTTTGTTCTCCTTTATGGCTGTGTAATATCCTATCATGTATATGTACCATATTTTTTTTAATCCAGTCCTCTTTCAATGGGTCCCATGCTCTTGCTATTGTGAATAATGCTGCAATAAACACGCATGTGCAGATACCGTTTTTATAGAGTGATTTGAGTTCCTCTGGGTATATTCCCAGAAGGGGGATTGTGGGATCATATGGAAGGTCAATTTTTGGATCTTTTAGGAGTTGCCAAGTTGTTTTCCACAGAGGTTGTGCTAGTTTATCCTCCCACCAACAGTGAGGAAGTTTTTCCTTTTTTCCTACATCCTCTCCAGCATCTGTTATTTTTTGAGTTATTGACGGTGGCCAGCCTGACTGGAGTTAGGTGGTATCTCAGTGTGGTTTTAATTTGCATTTCCTTGATGACTAGTGAGGCTAAGCATTTTTCTTGTATCTGTTGGCTGCTTGTATGTCTTCTTTTGCACACTTTGTAATGGGACCGTTTGTTTGTTTTTCTTTTTGGCACATTTGAGTTCCTTATAGATCCTAGATGTTAGGCCTTTGTCAGATATACAGTTAGCAAATATTTTTTTCCCAGTCTGTAGGATATCTCCCTGTTCTCTTGATGGTTTCTTTGGTTTTGCAGAAACTTGTCAGTTTGATGAGGTCCCACTTGTCTGTCTTATCTCTTATGGCATAGGCACTGTGGTTTTGATCAAGAATTGCTTCCCAGTTCCAATTTCCATAAGGATGTCTCTCCTGCATTTTCTAAGATTCTTATAGATTGAGGTTTTACATTTAGGTCTTTGATCCATTTAGAGTTGATTTTTATGTACGGTGAGAGGTAGGGGTCTTGTTTTAATCTTCTGCATGTGGTCAGCCAGTTTTACTAGTACCATTTACTAAATAGGTTCTCCTCTCCCCAGTGGTTGATGGTGGAGGATTTGCCAAAGATGAGCTAGTTGAGAAATTGAAGTTTTGCTTGTGGAATATCTATCCTGTTCCATTGGTCTATATGCCTGTTATTGAACCAACACCAGACTGCCTTATAATAAAGTTTAAAGTCTGGAAGTGTGACACCCCCCACATATATATATATATATGGAGAGAGAGAGAGAGAGAGAGAGAGGATTGTTTTGGCTATTTGTGTTCATTTATATTTCCATATGAATTCCTGTATTGTCACATCCAGGTCTGAGACAAATGATGCTGGTAATTTAATGGGTGTTGTGTTAACACAGACTGAATTTTTTCTTCAGGAATCTCTGTCCTGTTCCATTGGCCTGTGTGTCTATTCCTGTACCAATGCCAGGCTGTCTTGGTTACTGTAGCGTGGTAGTAAAGTTTAAAATCTGGAGGAGCCATACCTCCCGCTTTGTTCCTTTAACTGAGGATTGTTTTGACTATTCGTGCCTTTTTTGTTTCCATACAAATTTTCATTTCCAGGTCTGAGAAAAATGATATTGGTGATTTGATGGGTATTGCATTGAGTCTGTAGATTGCCTTGGGTGGAATGGACATCTTACAGTGTTGATTCCTCTGATTCAAGAGCATAGAATGTTTTTCTCTTTGTTTGTGCCTTCTTTGATTTCTTTGAGCAGCATTTTGTAGTTCTCATTGTAAAGATCTTTCACTTCTCTGGTTATGTGAATGCCAAGGTGTTCCTTTTTGTGTGTGGCTATTGTGAATGATATTGTGCTTTGTATATGTTTCTCTGTCTGCTTTTTACCGGTGTATAAAAATGCTACTGTCTTTTGCACATTGACTTTGTACCCAGAGACTTTACCAAAGTTGATTATCAGTACAAGGAGGCTTTTGACAGACTCACTAGGATTTTCAAGCTATAGAATCATGTTGTCTGCAAAGAGGAATAGCTTCACTTTATCTTTTCCTGTTTGGATACCCCTGATTTTCTTCTCTTGCCTGCTTGCTCTGGCTAAGACTGCCAACACTATATTGACAGGATGGGTGAGAGTGGCATCATTGTCTTGTTCCTGTTCATAGAAGGAAAGTGTCTTCTAATTTCTGCCCAAATTTTGACTATGGGTTTATCCTAGGTGCTGCTTGCTCTTTTGAGGAATGTTCCTTCTATGCCTAAGTGCTCAAGCATTTTTATCAAGAAGGATGCTGGCTTTTTTCAAATGTTTTTTCTGTATCTAATGATAGAATCACATGGTTCTTAGTTTTACATCTGTTAATATGCTAAATTACGTTTATGGTCTTGTGAATGTTGAACCAGCTCTACTTTCCAAGAATGAAATCCTCCTGGTCATGGTGGATGATCCTTGAGATGTGATACTGCATCTGATTTGCTAGAATCTTGTTTAGAATTTTTGTTTCTATGTTCATCAAGGAGATTGGCGTATAATTATCTTTCCTTGTTGAGTCCTTGCCAGGTTTGGGGATCAATAAGATGTTGGTATCACAAAATGAGTTGGGGAACATTCTTTCTTTCTCGATTGACTGAAATAGAATTCATCTGGCAACCACTAGGCCCAGGGCTTTTTTTGGTGTATAGATTTCTTATGACTGAGTCAATTTCCTGGATTGCTATTGGTTTGTTAGTGCTTCAATTTCTTCTTGCTTCAACCTTGAGAATTTGTGTGATGTCAGAAAGTGCTCCATTTCCTTTAGGTTTTCTAGTTTATTTGCATACAGGTTTTTATAGTAATCTCTGATAATCTTCTGAATTTCTTCAAGGTCAGTTGTGACTTTATCTTTTGCATTTCTAATTGTGTTTATCTGGGCTTTCTCTCTCTCTCTCTCTCTCTCTCTCTCTCTCTCTCTCTAGTCAATCTGACCAGGGGACTGTCAATCTTATTTAACCTTTGAAAGAACCAAATTTTTGTCTTGCTGAGCCTTTCTATATTTTTGTCTTTAATGTCCTGCAAATGTGATTTTATCTTGGTGATCTGTATTCTTCTGCTGAAGTTAGGTTTTAGGTGATCTTGCCTTTTCAGGTGTGACATTAGGCTGACTACTTGTGATTTTTCTGTTTTATTGATTTGTGCATGCAATGCTATAAATTTTCCTTTTAACTCTGATTTCATAGCATTCCAGAGATTCTGATAAGATGTGTCTTTGTTTTCATTTGTTTCCAGGAATCTTTTTATTTCTGTCTTGATTTTCATGTTGACACAGAAGTTGTTTAACAGGATGTTGTTTAGTGTCTGTGTCTTTGTGTGTTTTGGGGAGATCTTATTGGTCATGATATTTATTTTTATTTCACTGTGATCTGAGGAGATGCATGGTATTATGTTGATCTTTTGAAATTTGCTCATGCATGATTTATGTTCAAGAATGTGATCAATCTTGGAGTATGTTCCATGAGTAGATGAGTACAGGGTATACTCTGTATTTGTTGAGTGAAGAGTTCTGTAGATATCTATTAAGTCCATTTGATCAAGTATCAAACTGAAGTTCCAGATCTCCCTTTTGATTTTTTGCCTTGATGATCTATCTAAAGCTGTTAGTGGGATATTTAGGTCTCCAGCTATGATTGTGTGAGAGCCAATGTCCTCTTTTAGTTAGCTTAGTAGTTGTCTTACAAAGTCTGGTGCTCCTGTGTTGGGTGCACATATGTTTAGGATGGATATATCTTACTGGAGAATTGAGACTTTTATCATTATTCAGTTAGTCCTTCCATGTTCTTTTTAATTTTTGATAGCTTGAAGACTGTTTTGTCTGATATTAGAGTAGCTACTCCTTCTTTCTTCTGTTTTCCAATTGCTTTAAAGTCATTTTCCAGCCTCTAACCCTCAGTCTGTGAGTGTCTTTTTCAGTGAGATGACTTTCCTTGAGGCAGTAGATTGTTGGATCATGCTCCTTTATCCAGCTTGCCACTCTATGTGTCTTCAGTTGTTCATTTAGTCCATTCACACCCAAGTTGATTATTGATCTGTGAAAGTTTATCCCTGTCATAGTACTCCTATGGGGTTGTTTTGTTTCCTTTTAATTTTGGCATTTATATATTTGTGTATTTTCATTTTTGTAGGTGCTCTGTATGCTCTGTTAACTCTGTGTTTGCCTGTACTTTTGTAGTATGTGTGGTCATTCTTTTTTTTTTTTTTTTCCTGTTCTCAATGCCTTCCTAATTGTCTCCTGAATGGCTGTTTTGGAGGCAACATATTCTCTTAGGGATTGGATGTCTAGAAAGGATTTTAATTATCTGACACTGATGAAGCTTTGCTTTGCCGTAGGAAATTCTTGGTTGGAATTGCTTATCTTTAAGAACATTAATAATTGGACTCCAATCTTTTCTGACTTGTAGAGTTTCTGCAGATAAGTCTGGAGCAATTCTAATGGTTTTTTTCTGGTAGGCAGACTGATCTTTCTATCTCGCTGTCTTTAGGATTTTTTCTTTTGTTCTTACTTTCTGGAGGCAAATGACTATGGATTTGGTGATGGTTTTCTCATGTAATGTCTTGCATAGTTCTCTGAATCTCTTGCACTTGGATGGTTGTCTCCCTAGCAAGATGGGGAAAGATCTCTTGAATGACCTCAAGGAGTATTTGTTTCTTGGTGTTCTCGTTTTCCCTTTCTGCTAAATCAAACAGGCATAGGTTTGGTTTTTCACAAAGTTACACAGCTCTCAAAGGTTTTGTTCATTCTTTTTGAAGTCTTCTCCTATGTTTTAAACAGGCTGTATTAATTCCATATTTTGGTCTTCAAGGTCTGAGGCTCTTTCCTCTCCTTGGTTGAGCCTGTTCTCAATGTTTGTTACTTTGTTTTTGATATTGAGGATGGCTTTTAATTTCCATTATTTCAGAATAGACTTTTTTTTTTAAGTTGGCCAACACTGCTTTTACTTCTTGTACAATTTCTTTGAGTTTTTCTTGTTGCCTGTTCATTTGTACCATTCATTCTCTGATTTCTTTGGCTGTTAACTGGGGCAGCTCTTTCTTGGGGTTTCCATTGTTTGTGCTCTGATGGCTGCTTTTTTATACTGTCTCATTAAAATTCTGAGAGTTGCTTGCACTTCTTCATGATCCTTCATCATTGTACTAAGTCAGAGAGGGAGGAGTTCCACCCTGTTACAGGTTCTTGCTACTGCAGATTTTATTTCCCACTGCTAAACTAGTCAGACTAATTTTCAGTCCTCTGCTGCATGTGGCTTATGGCCAGTGTGGAGGTGGTGACCAGACCCAGCCCATCCTAGAATCGCTCACTCCTCTTTCTCACCCAGCCTGATCTCAGCTCCTATACATGCCTAAGCTTGTGACAGGGGATGGGATGCCCAAGTTCCCACACCTGTCTTTTTGGTTTCTGTGTCTTCAAGGAGTCCCCTGGCTGGGTGCAGGGAATTTCACCCTTCCAAATGTGTTCAGGGTGCCTCTTTTGTTAGGCAGTTAGATTCCCACTCTCTGCCCTGTCCTGCAAGAAAGGTGCAGGTCTGTTGCTCCACCAGGTATTTGCAGTGGGTATGTCAGTCAGATTCACCCTGCAGACAGGACTTCCCCACACAGGATCCATTCCCTGTTCCACCAGGGCTCTGGCATCCACCACTGTGTCCCAACCAGATTTCCTCTCTCAGGAAACTGATATTTTGTGCACTGTTGGGCAGAGGTGAATTGATTCAAAGTGCCCTATAATCATTCACTCCTCTCCATTTCCTCTTAGATCTTCCTTTTCTGTACATGCTTGGTGCAGGGTAGGGGATGGGACACCTGAAATTCCATGCTTGCCACAGCTTTCTGGACTCTGTGTGCTCAGAGAGAACTTTGTTGGGATCACAACGTTTAATCTATCCAAAATTGTTCAGGGTTCTGCATTTAATGGTGGCAGAATACCTCTTCTGTCTTACTAGGTCAAAGTGGCACAAATCTGCAGCTCCATGGTGATCATCTTGACTCCTCCTCCCTCACCAATGATTTTAGTAGAGGTTTTAGGAGGCTGATTATACTAATCTACAAATGGAATACTTTATTTACATTGTACCCTCTTTAATAATTACTTGGTTTTTCCCTTTCCTTTATTGACCATCTTTTTGGAAACCACAGGTCTTGGAGTTACTTTCTGGTGCCCCAGCATAATTTTCCTTTTTGTAGATAGCCTTGAGGCTAGTGATCAGATCCCAGACATGTCATATCTGAGTTTCTTCCGTAAAATTGGCCCTACAATCTTATGCAAGATTTTTAAGATCAATATTTCAGCATCAGGGCACAACAACAGCTAGAACTGGAGGAAAAAATTACAAGAACTGATGAAAAAGTTGAAGAAGGAAAATATTGTGAAAACTCTCCCATGATAGTCCCTGGGCCTAGAGGGATTGAATAGCTTTAATTTATGGCCCTGTGTCTCACAAAAACATTTCATTTTTATTGTCATCTACTCTCTTGTCTGAAGATGAGTCCTTGGTTGATGTGATTTAGCAAGAATCAGTGCCATTTTCAGACTCAGGAGCCAAAGCTCTGTAACTCAACAGCACAAGGATCGGTTAATAGGATGCTAAGGATCAGAACATTTGATAAAAACAGAATCATGGGTCATTGTAAAATAATAGATAATCAAAAGACTTTAAAAACAATACAGAAAATTACATGGATATAAATACCTAAATTCTTTTAAATCTCAGTTCTCTTAAGTGATCAAAAACCTAGTGATGATGACAAAGGAATTATCTTGATAAAATATAAAATTTATCTCAGGTCATTTGCATAAGAGGCAAAAAATAATAATAATCAGGAGTGTGATTGTTTCTCCTATGGGATGCCCATTTAGGTAACCTTAAAGTCAAAACTGATGAAAAGAGTGTCCAGAGTCATGAGTGAAACATGAAGCTAGAAAACTAGTATCTTGAACAGAAGTATGAAAACCTTTAGCTGCAGCATGAGAAGTTTTTGAATTATATGGAACAATTTAGACATATCAAGAAAAGTCAACAGTACAGAATCAAACTATATTGAAGAAAAGTATTTATTTTCCAGACTTTTAAAGTCAACATTTCAGCACCAGGCTACAACAACATAGAAGTGGGAGAAAAAATTACAGGAACTAATGAAAAGGTTGAAAGAGGATGATGTCATCTCAGGTCTTTTCAGGGGAAAAAAACTGAAGGCAACAAGACATAGCAAAGTGGGGCACTTCTGGGATATGAATCTAAAAAGTTTTTAAAGGAACAGATTATAGAATCAAAATCAAAACCTCTTGCACAAGATTTTTTATATATAAAATCATTTTATAAGCTTTTAAATTAAAAATACACCTTTATATCCAAAACTTTTAAAATCTCCCTTCCTTAATTACTGATTCCTTTCTTCCTTGTTTTATAAACAATCTTTCCAAGTCTACAATTTGAAACAGCCTTTAGATAACTTTTAAATTAGACAAAATTATTCTTTTTCTCAATAAGGGCACATTTTGCTTAGCATATTTAACATATGAAATTATATATTATCTAGAATTCTGATTTCTAGGAACCTTAAATTTTAGCCAAAAACCTAGGAAACAAGAAATCCTGAACTGTCTATCAGAGGTTAGCATTGTATAGGTGAGAATATTTAACATTTTTAAAAGAAATGTTTCTTCATATGATAAGTCTTTCTTAACTTGAAGTGACCCAGACATCTAACAAGCAACAAAAATAATTTCAAGATTTTTTTTTTTTGCATTGGAGTCTCACTCCATCGCCCAGACTGGAGTGCAGTGGCCACTCCTGGTCACTGCAGCTTCAATCTGCTGGGCTCCAGCGATCCTTCCACCTCAGCCTTCCAACTAGCTGGAACTACAGGTGTGTGCTACCACACCCAGCTAATTTTTTGCTTTATTGTAGATATGAGGTCTCGCCAAGTTGCCCAAGCATGTCTCGAACCCGCGGGCTCAGGCAATCCACTCATCTCAGCCTCCCAAGGCACAGGATTACAGGCTGAGCCACTGAGTCCGGCCAATTTCAAGATTTTAAATTACACAAAAAATTTACCTACAGCCTTTTTTCCATTTATATTTTATTCATTTGTAGCAGTTTGTTTAGACTATTTACAAGAACTGAAATATTATATAAAGCTAGCCATTATTTCCTTGTTACCCATTTTTATAACCTGTGCATATTAGGACACCAGGTAAGTAAGAATCTTAAAGTTAAAAAACATGGTTATTTTTTACCAATAGCTCAGGAAATTCAACTGTTTTTATTAAACTGACAACATTAAACTGGCCTCATTTATTTAATCACATAAACAAAGATCATTTTGTTCTTGGTTAGGTTTACAGTCTTATAACATTTTGTGCCAAATCCTGACACCTTCAAATATTTAGGAGAAACAAATATAAAACCCACAAGAAAATTTGCACTCGCAATTTTGAATACATTTTATTTTACCAATAATCTTAAAACCAGCTTATTTATTATTTACTAAGTCACATGAACTTGAGAAATGCCTGGACTTATCTATTTATAAGCCTATCTGGTGACCTGTAGACATAATATGTAATAAGTGCATGTACATATAAGCACATATAAGCACAAGTACACACATATAAACAAAGATCCAATAGCTTTCACCTCAGACTCTGGTCATGAGATCACAGCATGTTAGCCAACATGGCTAAACTTTTTTTGCCTCAACAGATAATCCAAGGAAGCCTATAAACAAAAAATTTGGGTAAAGCAGTTTCCATGGTAGTTTGATTTTTTAAAGACCAAACTTCCCTAGATTTCAAAGAACACTGGGGTCAAACAGCACCTCAGAAGAACATCATGTGCTAACTAGGCCTGACCCTGCTTGGAACAGCAGCATAAAAACCTGGATACCGGGAACTCTATCCCACTTTCCCATTCAACAGCAAAATGAATCCACTGTAAGACAGTACTACAATTCAAAGACCAATGGAGAGGGTCCCTCATCAGACTTCAAAGAACACTGAGTCAAACAGCATTACAAGATAATATCTTTTTCCTTGCGCCCATTGGCTTATAATTATACTCAGACCAATGTTAAAGAATTCACCCAAGCAGGCTGCAATCTGGAATCAAATTCTGATTTCCCATGACTATACTGATACACACATGTAAACAAATAACTATCAAAATACAATCTTACTGCAGCATTGACTAACAAGCCCCAAGAGTGTCCAAACAGAAACAGAGTGCTTTCTTCTTTCAATTGGTTGGGCTTGTTCAGTCTGCAAATGGAATTTCCTTCCAAATTTCCCAAATAGAGAGGAGTCATTCCCATTGTCTGGTACCCTCAAAAGATACTCAGTTGTCTGAACACACACACACAAACAATTACTAACAAGTTCCCAAGACTGTCCAAACAGTCTGGGTGCTTCCCTTTTTTTGTTTGGTTGGACTTGTTTAACCTTCAAACAGAAACTCCTTTGGAGTTCCCCAAATTGAGAGAAGATCCCAGCTGTCTGGTATTCACAAAAGACATTCACTTAGTCAGATGTGAAGTTTCTAAGACTATTCTTCCTAGGCAATCAGAAACATGGCTGGGGCCAGCAACAGTGGGACCAGAGAGAGAGGCTGAAAACTACCTCTGGCCAAAAGGAGTGAGGCATTAGCTAGACTGGTTCCTGACACTCTCCCAGCCCACAGCAACCAAGCCACAAGCAACACAGTTCCGGTCAGGGATCCAAAATCTGTTAGTGAAATGTCAAGTTTCTTGTCAAGACCATACAGAAAGCCAATTGCTGAGACAAATATTGCCATGGAAGAAGACTTATTCAGGTGATATCAGCCCAGGAGATCAAGAGATTCCGTCCCAAATCCATTTCCCCGGCCAATTGAAATTGAGGGCTTATATAGCAGAGAAGGAATGTAAAACAGCAATTAGGAAGGGCCAAAGAAGCAATCACAATGAGTGAGGGGGCTAGCTTCTCATTTCTAGATGAAGTGATCTGGTGAGTTTCAATCACTTATCTGAGGGTCAGTCTCTTGAGGAAGGAATTCAGATAAGGCAAAACAAACAAACAAACAAATGAAAACTTAAGCATTAAGTTTTAAGATTGAGGGGAGGGGAGTGGGTCAATTTTTATGATTTTTTTAAACATAAATGCCAGTTATAAGGGGAAATAGGGCTGGTTTCAGGATTGGAATACCAGGAGAAAGGGGCTGAGTATCCTTTTCTTTCATCATAACTTGGCTCCTTGACTATTTTGTGCCAAGAGGAGTATGAAGCTGATGTACCGACTCTTCAGGGTCTGCAGCTCAACACTTTTGTGCAGAACCCAGGAAGTCAAAATCCTAGGACTAGAAGGCTTTTAGTGGTTCCCTCTAACAGGGTAGTCCACTCCAAGCCTTCCAAAGTTGTCATTGTCACTTCCCTGGACATTATCACTGGGTATGGTCACCATTAGGAACCACAGGTCCTGGGAACCAGCTCTGTAGAGTTTCAACTGTGTTCCCACAGCTCTCTAAGAACTGCTAGTGTTGTTGAGTTAGTGGCCAGGCTGTACTAATGGATGAGCAGAAGTTTCACCCTCTCTGGGTAAGGATAGCAATAGTAAAGAACTTTGGGTGGTGAAGTAGGAAGAGATTTTAGAGCATCCACTTTCACCATTTCACCAATGCAATCTTCACTTTCACCATTAAACAAGCGAAGCCCAAGGGCTTTATGAGTCTTGTCCAAGGTCATAAAATGCAGGGGCAGCATCATGCCTGAAACCTTCATCTTCTGACCCCCAGGCTGTTACTCTTTCTACTCTTCTGTGTACTTGGAGACGCAAATGGAGACACAAATGCTGAAGTATTAACAGAAAAGTTCATGATTGACTCACTGTAAAAAATAAGAGCCACTGTGATAACAAAGTAATCATAATGTTACTAACACAGTCCTAATTAGTGCTATCGTCCTATTCAGAGAAGGAAATAACTAATGTGTTAATGCAAAGGTTAGAGATATTTTAGGAGAAGGCTGGTGGGGGGGGAGTCTGTATATATTTTAACGCTGTAGAACGAGTGCTTTTGAAGTTGATACCCTTCCCTTTGTCACAATCAGTACAATTCTGTTGGTGGAAATTCAAATTCCGGTCACAGTGCGAGAATGTCTCATGGTAGTGGGTCATGCTGATAGGTAAGAGGTCTTTTAACCATCTCTGAACACTCTAGTCTGGCCATCTGCCTATACCCTGAAATGTCCTCCAGCTCTCAGAAAAGGAAATCATTGCTTATTCTCCAGGTTAAATAAACTCCTAAAGAATGTTAAGTTTAGAAAGCTTTAAGGCCACCGGGCTCGGTGGCTCAGCCTGTAATCCTGCGCCTTTGGGAGGCTGAAGTGAGTGGATCGCCTGAGCCCGTGGGATCGAGACCTGCCTGGGCAGCAAGACCTCATCTCTACAATAAATCAAAAAATCAGTCGGGTGTGGTAGCGCATGCCTGTAATTCCGGCTACTTGGAAGGCTGAAGCGGAAGGATCGCCGGAGCCCAGCAGGTGGAGGCTGCGGTGGCCGGGAGCTGCCACTGCACTCCAGTCTGGGCGACAGAGTGAGACTCCAACTCAAAAAAAAAAAAAGAAAGCTTAAGGCCTGAGAGTAGGAGAAACTGGAGTAGGCTGGGTGCTGGCCTCCAGGGTATGTATTTGTACACATTCTCTTGGAGTGGGGGAGCAGGCTCTGAAAGCAGCTGGGCAGGGTCTTTAGTGGCCTTTCCAGAAAAGCCAGTGTCTCTGCTCTACTTTGTGACCTTAAGGACCCATCAGTTCTTGGAGTAGGGAAGAGACTGAGCGAATGTTCTAGTAAGGTTGGAGATTTAAGATTTCCTAATGAAGTAGGTTAAGGAACTAGGATCAGGATTGTTAACAAAACATTGTGCAACAAAGAGAGAGAAAAGAGAAACAGGAAATGAAGTAGATGAGAGAAGCATGGACTAATAATGAGAAAGTGAAATACAGAGTCTGGGGTGCAAGAGAGAAGTAGGAAACGGGGGAAAGAACAAGGAGTGTTTACATAGACAGAAGAGACTTCCCTCTTGTCCCAGTTTCACTTCTGTAATGTAATCTGCATTTACAAGACCAAGATCGTGTAGCTCAAATTTGTCATGTGTCCGTTACTCAAGAGATTGTTCTCTATGGGTTACAGTTCACACTTCTTGACCTGGAATTGACACCGTCAGGCTGCAAACTTTCTTTTTTTTTTTTTGAGTTGGAGTCTCACTCGGCCTCGACCTGCTGGGCTCCGGCGATCCTTCCGCCTCAGCCTTCCGAGTACCCAGAATTACAGGCATGCACTACCACGCCCAGCTGATTTTTTTATTTATTGTAGAGATGAGGTTTCGCCAAGTTGCCCAGGCGGGTCTTGAACCCACAGGCTCAGGCAATTCACTCACCTCGGCCTCCCAAAGCGCGGGATTGCAGGCTGAGCCACCGAGCCCAGCCCAGGCTGCAAACTTTCTTCACAGCCTCACTGTCTTCTATTCTGATACCTTATGAAAGACACACCAATGATCTTCAGGTTTAGACAGCTAGATTCTAGTCTCTGACCCCTGAGTCTTGAGAGGGACTTGATTCCTGGGTGTATTTTGCCAAGTACGAATAATGTTTCTGGTTCAGTGTATAAAATCTCTGAGTAATATCAGTCAAGTTACTCATTTTTCTGATCCTTATTTTTTACTGATGTAGAAATGGAGTTAATAATCTCTTACTACCCATGTTGCTGAAAGTATTAAATAAGAAGCTATAAAACAGAAGAATGAGCCAGACAGATTCAAATAAATATTATATGTGATACTTCATGGA
Organism: Carlito syrichta; assembly: GCF_000164805.1. Taxonomy (NCBI): domain Eukaryota; kingdom Metazoa; phylum Chordata; class Mammalia; order Primates; family Tarsiidae; genus Carlito; species Carlito syrichta. The sequence goes on from NW_007232003.1 coordinate 29,479, forward strand.
GGATACTTGTTTACCTTTTCTTACCCATGCCATACCCAGGATACTTGTTTACCTTTTCTTACCCATGCAATGTCTATTTTTGCCTTCAATCCATCATTCATGCTATTTTCTTCCACTTGTATATTTGTGTGTCCCCAAAGTCCTACACATATCCAAATCCTCCCCTCCTTTAGTGAAAAATTCCTCCATGAAGACCTCCACAACTTGAGATCATTGATTGGTCTTCTTCTGTCTGTGAATCAGACAATGCCTCTTGGATTCCCTTTCTCCATGTGTGTTGCTTTTATGTATGGGACTACATCTGTAAAAATGAAGCCAGATTGGTTTCTTCTTCTTTTTCTCTCTTACAGCATCCTCTGTCACATGATAGCACATCATAGGCTTTGGAATTTATTTGGAGTTTACACAAATGGTCTACTCATTCTGGTGGTTTCCAGAGGCACAGAAACTAGTAATATTAGCTACTTTTCAGATTTACTATACTAGTCAGTCCTTCTCAAAGTGTGGGCCGTAGATAAGCAGCATCAGCATAAACTGAAAACTTGTCAGAATGTATGTTCTTCATCCCAAACTGACCAAGTCAGAAACTCTGTGGGAGAAGACTAGCAACCTGTTTCAATAAACTCTTCAAGAGAGTTGGATGCATGTTAAAACTTGAGAAGAGATTTCCAGCAAGATGGCAATAGAACAAGTCAGACTGTGAGAGTCTCTGCAAATGCCAGTGTCCATAAAGACTCTCTGTATGAGTGGGTGTATGCCAGTGGGTGAGTGAAAGTCCATCTGAGGGGAAACTAGGGTTCAAGCACCTGGGGCTCTCCTCTGGAGGTGACTGCAATCCCCCAGGGCTCTGAGATTGGAGTCACCAGTGCTCAGGGTCATCTGCTGTTCTTGGGACTCTCCTGAGAAAAGCCTGCTGAATACAGCTGAGTCTCACCACCTGGAACCTGGCCCACACCATCACCTGTGACAGCAAAGTGACTATAGCCCACAGTCAATGGAGAGAGAAGATCAGGGAGAGCTGAAGAGGAGTCCTACCACGAGTGAGGAAATGCCAACCGGAAGCCATTTTCTCTGTCCCGGGACCAGGCGGAGACCGGCATTGCCCCACCCAGTTCCACCCAGCCCCCTACCTAGGACCTAAAAGTAATCTCATCAAACTCAGTGATACAAATGCCCCTTCCCCATGCTGGATCAGACACAGACACATCAGATCTGACTGGGAGCCTTGACGGGCAACAAGCAGGATGAGTCCAGATCTGATCCACTCTCCTCCCATAGTATTCCACAGGGCATCTGAACCACGCTGAAAGTTAACCTATCAGCCCGTGTTGAGAGCAGAGGAGAGGGGCTGGAGATCAGAGTTGAAAGGAATTTGGACTTACAGGAACAACCTCAGAGCAAGTTTTGTTGTTTTGTTTGTTTGTTTCTTTTGCTCAGATTTTTTGTTTGTTTGTTTATCTTTTTTTCCTCTTGTCTCTTTCTTTCCATTTTTGGTTACGTTTTTTACTTGATTTGTTTCTGTTATTTTATTGCTGTTGCTTTTAGACTTCCTGGTTGTGTATGGGTATTTTTGAGGAAGAGTACATCAATAGGGGGTTTTTGTCAGTTTGTGTGTTTATATGATTATCTGTATGTTTTTGTTTTTATCTTTTCTGTCTTTGTGTCTCTTTTCATTTGTTAGTTCATACACCTGTCTGTTTTCCCTCTCCTTCTTCACTCTCTCCACTTTCCTCTCCTTTTTCCATTCTTTTCCTTTCTCTTACTTCATTTTGCTTTCAGGGGCAAGCCCATGCCCCCACTGCATGGGTAGATTGTAAGGCAGTAGGAAGTGGGTTCCAGGGAGCCCACACACTAGACAACAAATGCGAAGATATGCAGATCGTTTCTGAATCAGAGTTCCCCCCTCAATTAACTCTCAAAACTGTAAAAAGATCAGCCCCCTACCCACAGTCTAGCTCCAGAATTGAAAAAGCCAGAGGAACCACATAAGAAAGAATAGGAGACTGACCAAACAGAAGTAAAATCTATCCCCCAGTCCCTGAACAACAGAATTAAAGAAGAGGTTTAAAAGAAAGGAGGGGGAAAATCTACACAAATGAAGAAAAAACAAGGAAGAATATGGGACTCACACAAACTCCTGGGAGGTCAATCACTTAGAATACAGACTTCAGAATACAAACAAAAAAGAGCCCCCAGAATGACTTATCTCAAACCAAAAACCCATATATCAAGACATAATTAGAGAGAATAAATAGAATTGAGGAGAGACGAGAGGAAAGAATGAAGTTGATAACTGAGATAACAGTAATAAAGAGCACAGTGAATGAAATAAATAACAGACTGATAAGCATGGAAAGCAGAATTAACAAAGCAGAAGAAAGAATCTCAGAGCTTAAAGACCAAAATATGGAACTAACCCAAACTGTTAAAAACATAGAAAAGCTTAAAAAGACAGAACAAACCCTCTGAGAGATGAGCAATTATTTCAAGAGACCAAAAAGATTAAATGGAATTCCTGAGGCAGATAGAGAGACATGAGATCACCCCGGAAAAAGCATTCCACAAAATTATCCAAGAAAACTTCCCTCATCTCATCGGTGATGCAATCATTCAAAAACAAGAGATTCAGAGAACCCCTGCAAGACAACAAATGAGAAAACCAATTCCTAGACACATAGTAATTTGCCTACAAAAAGTCGATATAAAAGAAAAATCCTAAATGCAGCAAGAAAAAAAGGTCAGACTACCTACCAGGGAAGACCAATTAGAATAGCAGCAGACTTATCTACAGAAATACTTCAAAGTTCTCAAAGACAAACAATTTCAACCAAGAATTACCTACCCAGCTAAGCTAAAACTCACCAGTGATGAAGAATTAAAATCCTTCCCATTCAAACCCTAAAAACATACACTGCCTCCACACCAGCTCTATAAGAAACACTTAAGAAAGTATTGAGCACAGAAGAAAGGAAAAAAAAGAACAACAACACTCTTCCCAAGAATGCGTAAATGATATTGAAAACACACATGAATCAACCCAAAAAATCAAAAGAAACACAAAAAACAAAGAAACAGCCACAACAACAAACTCTATAAGAACTTCATGACAGGGATAAACTCTCACATCTCAATAATTAGCCTGAAAGTAAGTGGACTAAATGCACACTAAAAAGACATAGAAGGGCAAAATGAATAAAATATCATGAGGCAACAATATATTGTCTCCAAGAGATTCATCTCACCAGAAAGGACACTTGCAGACTAAAAGTAAGAGGATGGGAAGCAAAATTTCAGGTGAACAGAACACAAAAGAAAGCAGGAGTAATGATCTTAATATCAGACAAAATACCCTTCATGCTTTCAAAAATTAAAAAAATTATGGAAGGTCACTATATAATGAAAAAAGTTTCAATCTATCAACTAGAAATATTCATTTTAAACATATATCCACCCAACATAGGAGCACCGACTTTCATAAAACAGCTTCTAGGTAAACTTAAAAAAGATATTGACTTTAACACTATCATAGCTGGGGACTTAAATACCTCACTCACAACCCTAGACAGATCATCAAGACAAAAAATCAACAAGGAGATCCGGAACTTCAGCATGACACTTGATCAAGTGTATTTAATAGAAATCTACAGAACACTCTACCTAACAACCAGGGAATATGCATTCTACTCATCATTACATAAAATGTACTCTAAGATTGACCATGTCCTTGGCCATAAGTCAAGCATAAGCAACTTCCATAAGATTGAAATACTGCCATACACTTTCTCAGACCACAGTGGAATAAAAATAAATATCAGCACCAACAAAGTTCCACCAAAACCCACACAGACATGAATTCTAAACACCATGATGCTAAACAACTCCTGGGCCAACATGGAGATCAAAACTCAAAGTAAGAGGATGAGAAACAAAATTTCAGGCAAAGGAAAGCAGGAGTAACAATCTTAATATCAGACAAAATACCCTTTAAGCTATCAAAAATTTTAAAAGTTATAGAAGGTCACTATATAATGAAAAAAGGTTCAATCCATCAACTAGAAATATCCATTCTAAATATATATCCACCCAGGACATAAAGATACCTGGAAACAAATGAAAACAGAGAAACATCCTACCAAAACCTCTGAGATGCCATGAAAACAGTACTAAGAAAGGAACTCATATCACTACGAACACACATGAAGAAAATGGAAAGATCACAAGTTAACACCTTAACAAGTCACCCAAGGGAGCTGGAAAAGCAAGACCACCAGTTCCTAACTTCACAGAAGAATCCAGATCACCAAATTAAAAATGTCAAAATTTGGGACATAGAAGACATAAAGATATTACAACAAAACCAACAAAACAAAAAGCAGGTTCTTTGAAAGGATAAGCAAGATTGATGGACCCCTAGCTAGACTGGCCAAGAAAAAGAGAGAAAAAGCCCAAATAAGCACAATCAGAAATACAAAAGATCAAGTCAATACTGACCCTGAAGAAATGTACACTTGTATGGAAACAAACTTGAAAACCTAAAGGAAATGGAGGACTTTCTGACATCACATAACCTCCCCAGGTTGAAGCAAGAAGAAATCGAGACCCTGAATAGAACAATTAAAATCCAGGAAATTGAGTATGTCATAAGAAAGCCACCTACAAAAATAAAAAATAAAAAATAAAAAAATTCTGGACCAGATTGCTTTCCAGTAGAATTCTACAAAGCATAAAAGGAGGAACTGATACCAATCCTATTGAAAGTATTCCAGGCAATTGAGAAAGATGGAACTGCTCCCAAATCACATTGATACCCAAACCAGGCAAAGATCTAACAAAGAAAGAGAACTCCAGGCCAATATCCTTGATCAACATAGATGCTAAAATTCTCAACAAGATCCTAGCAAACCAGATTCAACAACACATCTCAAAAATCATTCATTATGACCAAGTAAGATTCATCCCCGGGATGCAAGGCTGGTTCAACACTCGTAAAACCATAAATGTAATTAAATCCATCAACAGATGTCAAAACAAAAACCACATGATTATATCATTAGATGCAGAAAAAGCTTTTGATAAAATCTAGCACCACTTCTTGATAAAAACTCTCAGACATCTAGGCATAGATGGAACATAATTCAAAAGAGTAAGAGCCGTCTACGAGAAACCCACAGCCAGCATACTGCTAAACACACAGAAATTGGAACCATTTTCCCTGAAAACCAGAACAAGACAAGGATGCCCACTCTCACGCCTCCTTTTCAACACAGTTTGGAAGTCCTAGCTAGAGCAACCAGACAAGAGAAAGAGATCAATGGTATTCAAATAGGAAAAGAAGAAGTCAAGTTATCCCTTTTTGCAGATGACATGATTCTATACCTTGAAAACCCAAGAGAATCTGTCAAAAACCTCCTTGCACTGATAAAGGACTTTGGCAAAGTCTCAGGTATAAAATCAATGTGCAAAAGACAGACGCATTTCTTTTCCTTTTTTTTTTTTTTCATGGACTTTCATGTCGTGGGTTGTTTTTTTTTTTTTCTCTCTTAATTTTTATTTTGAAATTGTGTATACAATTCAGGGTTAGGTATGCAAAGGTTCATTGTGCAGATACGCTTATTGATGAGATGTGTCCCCCATCCCCAGGTGGATATCGACTACTGTCAATCCCAGCTACCCACCCCCCAAAACTCTCCCCTTAGTTTCCCATTACTTTCAATCCCTTTCCTACAGTAATACGGTAATTGTTTAAGGTCTGCTTATGAGTGAGAGCATGTGATACTGAGCTCTTTGTTTCTGTGAGAGATCACTCAATATTATAAATTCTATTTCCAGTCACATTGCTGTGAAGTTCATGATTTTGTTCTTTATGACTGTGTAATATTCCATTGTATATATGTACCACATTTTAAAAATCTCAGTCCTCTTTTGATGGGCAGCACAGTTGGTTCCATGATCTTGCTTCTGTGAACAATACTGCGATAAACATACGTGTGCAGGTATCTTTTTCATAGAGTGACCTGAGTTCTTCAGGGTATATTCCCAGTAGGGGGATTGTGATGTCATATGGAAGATCAATTTTTAGAACTTTTAGGAATCACCATACTGATTTCCACAGAGGCTGTACTAGTTTGCACTCCCACCAACAGTGTAAACGTGTCCCCTTTTCTCCACATCCTCTCCGGCATCTGTTATTTTTTGAGTTATTGATGATGTCCATTCTGACTGGAGTTGGGTGGTAACTCAGTGTAGTTTTATATGCATCTCCTTGATGACTAGTGAGGCTGAACATTTTTTCATAGTCTGTTGGCTGCTCATATGTCTTATTTTGAGAAGTGTCTATACCTATTTTTAGCCCACCTTATAATGGGGCTGTTTGGTTTTTTCTTTTCAGCATGTTTGAGTTCCTTGTAGATCCTTGATGTTAGACCTTTGTCAGACATTAGTTAGCAAATATTTTTTCCCAGTCTGTAGGCTGTCTCCCTGCTCTCTTGATGGTTTCTTTGGTTTTGCAGAAGCTTGTCAGTTTAATGAGGTCCCACTTGTCTATCTTATCTCTTATGGTATGGGCACTTGGAGTTTTGATCAGGAATTGGTTCCCAGTTCCAATTTCCATAAGGGTGTCTCCTGCATTTTCTAAGGTTTTTATAGTTTGAGGTTTTACATTTCAGTCTGTGATCCATTAGGAGTTAATTTCTGTGTATGGGGATAAGTAGGGGTCCTGTTTGAATCTTCTGCATGTGGTCAGCCAGTTTTCCCAGCACCATTTACTGAATAGGTTCTCCTCTCCCCAGTAGTGGGTGGTGGAGGCTTTGTCGAAGATGAGTTGGTTGAGAAACTGAAGTTTTGCTTCTGGAATCTCAATTCTATTCCATTGGTCTATATGTCTGCTCTTGTACCAATACCAGGCTGTTTTGATTATTGTAGCTTTATAGTATAGATTAAAGTCTGGGAGTGTGATACCTCCTGCTTTGTTTTCTTTGTTGAGAATTTTTGGGGCTATTCTTGGTCATTGATGTTTCTATATGAATTCCTGTTTTGTTTTTCTAGGTCTGAGAAGAATGTTGCTGGTAGTTTGATGGGTATTGCATTAAATCTGTAGATTGCCTTAGGTAAAATGGACATCTTAACAATCTTGGTTCTTCCAATCCATGAGCATGGAATATTTTTCCACTTGTTTGTGTCATCTTTGATTTCTTTGAGCAGTGTTTTGTAGTTTTCATTGTAAAGGTCTTTTATGTCTCTGGTTAGGAAGATGACAAGGATTTCTTTCTTTTTTTGGCTATTGTAAATGGAATTGTGCTTTTTATTTGGGTGTCTGTTTGTTTATTATTGGTGTATAGAAATGTGATTGTCTTTTGTACATTTATTCTATACCCTGAGACTTTGCTAAAGTCCTCTATCAGTGCCAGGAGGTTTTTGGCAGATTCTCTTGGATTTTCAAGGTATACAATCATGTTGTCTGCAAAGAGAGATAATTTGACTTCCTCTTTTCCTATCTGGATACCCCTGATCACCTTCTCTTCTCTGACTGCTCTAGCCAGGACTTCCAAAACTATGTTGAATGGGAGGAGCTAGAGTGAGCATCCTTGTCTTTTTCCAGTTTTCAGGGGAAATGGTTCCAATTTTTGTCCGTTTAGGAGTATGCTGGCTGTGAGTTTCTCATAGATGGCTTTTACTATTTTGAGGTATGTTCTACATATGCCTAGATGTTCGAGGGTTTTTATGAAGAATGGGTGCCGGATTTTGTCAAAAGTTTTTTCTGCATCTAATGATATAATCATGTGGTTTTTGTTTTGACATCTGTTGATGTATTTAATTACATTTATGGTCTTATGAATGTTGAATCAGCTTTGCATCCTGGGGATGAAGACTACTTGGTCATGATGGATGATTTTTGAGATGTGTTGTTGAATCCGGTTTGCTAGGATCTTGATGAGAATTTTAACATCTATGTTTATCAAGATATTGGCCTGTAGTTCTCTTTCTCTGTTGGGTCTTTACCTGGTTTGGGTATCAATGTGATGTTAGCTTTATAAAATGGTTTGGGAACAGTTTCATCTTTCTCAATTGTCTGGAATACTTTCAATAGGATTGGTATCAGTTCCTCCTTGTATGTTTTGTAGAATTCTGTTGGAAAGCCATCTGGTCCAGGGCTTTTTTTTTTATGTTAGTGGCTATCTTATGACATAATCAATTTCCTTGATTGTTATTGCTCTGTTTAGGGTCTCAGTGTCTTCTCCTTTTTTCTTTTTTTTTTTTTGAGTTGTAGTCTTACTCTGTAGCCCAGACTGGAGTACAGTGGCCAGTCTCAGCCACTGCAGCCTCGACCTGCTGGGCTCCAGCGATCCTTCCACCTCAGCCTTCCAAGTAGCTGGAACTACAGGTGTGCCCTACCATGCCCAGCTAATTTTTGATTTATTGTAGAAATGAGGTCTCACCAAGTTGCCCAGGCAGGTCTCGAACCCACAGGCTCAGGCAATCCACTCACCTCAGCCTCCCAAAGTGCGGGATTACAGGCTGAGCCACCAAGCCCGGCTGTCTCAATGTCTTCTTGTTTCAACCTAGGGAGGTTGTGTGATGTCAGAAAGTTCTCTATTTCCTTTAGGTTTTCAAGTTTGTTTCCATGCAATTGTACATAGTAGTCTCCAATAATCTTTTGTATTTCTTCAGGGTTAGTTCTTCAGGGTTACTTCATCTTTTGTGTTTCTGATTGAGTTTATTTGGGCTTTTTCTCTTTTTCTTGGTCAGTCTGACTAGGGGACCATCTATCTTGTTTATCTTATCAATGAAACAGCTTTTTATTTTGCTGATTCTGTTGTATTATCTTTTTGTCTTCAATGTCCTGGATTTGAACTTTTATTTTGGTGATCTGAATTCTTCTACTGAAGTTAGGATTTTGGAGTTCTTGCATTTCCAGCTTCCTTAGGTGACTTGTTAGGCTGTTAACTTGTGATCTTTCCATTTTCTTCATGTGTGTTTGTAAAGATATGAATTCCCCTATTACTACTGTTTTCATGGCATCCCAGAGGTTTTGGTAAGATGTTTCTTCATTTTCATTTGTTTCCAGATACCTTTTAATCTCTGTTTTGATTTCATTGTTGCTTAGCAGGAGTTGCTTAGCATCATGCTGTTTGGTGTCCATGTCTTTTGGGTTTGTGGGGAACTTTGTGGTGTTGATATTTATTTTTATTCCACTGTGGTCAGAGAAGGTGCATGGCAAAATTTCAGTCTTACAAAATTTGCTTATGTTTGATTTATGGCCAATGATATGGTCGATCTTGGAGTACGTTCCATGTGGTAATGAGTAGAAAGTATATTCTGTGGTCGTTGGGTAGAGTGTTCTGTAGGTATCAATTAGGTCCATTTGTTCAAGAGTCTCATTGAGGTTCTGGAGCTCCTTGCTGGTTTTTTGCCTTGATGTTCTGTCCAAGGTTGTGAGTGGGGTATTAAAGTCCCCAGGTGTGACAGTGTTAGAGTCAATTTCTTTTTTAAGTTTCCTTACAAGCTGCTCTATGAACTTTGGTGCTCCTTTGTTGGGTGCATATATGTTTAGGATGGATATTTCTTGTTGATGGATTGAACATTTTATCATTATATAGTGACTTCTTCATCTTTTTAAATTTTTGATAGCTCAAAGGGTATTTTGTCTAAGATTAAAATTGTAATTCCAGCTTTCTTCTGTGTTCCATTTGCCTGAAATTTTGCTTCCCATCCTTTTACTTTGAGTCTGTGAGTGTTATTTTTGGTGAGACGGGTCCCTTGGAGACAATATACTGTTGCCTTATGATATTTTATCCATTTTACCAATCTATGTCTTTCAATGGTGCATTTTGTCCATTCACACTCAGGCTAATTATTAAAATATGACAGTTTATCCCTATCATGGTGTTCTTATAGAGGTGTTGCTGATCCTGTTTGCTTTTTGTGTTTCTTTTGGTTTGGGGGTTGATTCATGTGTGTTTTCAATCTTTTTCCTGCACTCTTGTGAAGAATGTTGTTGTTCTTTTTTCCCTTTCTTCTGTGTTTAATACTTTCTTAAGTGTTTCTTGTAGGGCTGGTCTAGAGGTGGCATAAGATTTTAGGGATTGAATGTCTGGGAAAATTTTTAAATTTTGCTCACTGATGAAGTAAGTTTAGCTGGGTAGATTATTCTTGATTGAAACTGATTATCTTTGAAGACTCTGAAGATTGAGCTCCAAGCTCTCTTAGCCTGAAGTATTTCTATAGATAAATCTGCTGCTATTGTAATTGGTCTTCCCCGGTAGGTAGTGTGACCTTTTTCTCTTGCTGCCTTTAGGATTTTTTCTTTTATGCCTACTTTGTTTAAGCAAATTATTATGTGTCTGGGAGTTCATCTTCTCATTTGTTGTCTTGCAGGGGTTCTCTGAATCTCTTGTGTTTAAATTTTTGTGTCACTGATGAGATGAGGAAAGCTTTCTTGAATAATTTCACGGAATGTTTGTTCCAGGGTTGTCTCTGTCAATTTTTCCTCCACAGGAAGTCTAATTATTCTTAGGTTTAGTCTCTTGAAGTAACTGCTCATCTCTTGAAGGTTTTGTTTTGTCTTTTTAAGCTTCTTTTCTATGGTTTTCACAGTTTGGGTTAGTTTTATATTTTGTTCCTCAAGCTTTGAGATTCTTTCTTCTGCTTGTTTAATTTTATTTTCCATGCTTATTAGTTTGTTGTTTATTTCAATCACAGTATTCTTTACTGCTCTTATCTCCGTTATCAACTCCTTCCTATTTTCCTCTTGTTTCTCCACAATTCTTTTTATTCTCTATTAGTTGTTTGATGTCTGAGTTTATAGTATGTGACCAGTCATTCTGGGGGCTCTTTGTTGTTTGTGTTCTGAAGTCTGTTTTCTCAGTGTCTGATCTCCCAGGGGTCTGTGTGAGACCTATATTTTTCTTTTGGTTTTTCTTCATTTGTGTAGATTTTCCTCCCCACTTTTTCCTCCCCCCACCTTTCTTTAATTTTCTTATTCAGGGGTGGCAGGGTTGCTTTTACTTCTGTTTGTTTGATCTTCTATTCTTACTTGTGTTAATCCTCTAGCTTTGTTTACTTCTGAAGTTTGACTTTGGGTTGAGGGTTGTACTTTTTTGTTGTTGTTGTTGCAGTTTTGAGATTGAATTGAGGGGGAAGCTGTGATTCAAAAATCTATCTGCAGATCCCAGTATCCACTGACAGGTGTATGAATGCCCTGGAACCTACTTCTCACTGCCTTGCAATCTGTCCATGCAGTGGGGGAATAGGTTTATTCCCTGAAAGCAAAATGGAGTAAGAAAAAGGAAAGGGATGGAACAGGGAAGGGGAGGAAGAGGAAAGTGGAGAGTGAGAAGAGTAAGAGGGAAAACATACAAACGTACTGACTAATAAATGAATGAGGCACAAAGTCAGAAAAGAGAAAAAAAGCAAAAAAACTAGAGCATACAATCATACAGAGACACAAGCCAATCAACCTCCTTATTGATACTATTCCCCTACACAAACATGAAGTCTAAAGAAAAAAAATCAGTAAACTAATAGACACAAAGCAAATACAAAAACATTATCAAAAACAGTAAGAAAAGAGAAAAAAGAGGAAAAAAAGAAAAAAGATAAGTAAAACAAACATACAAAGAATACAAATAGAAAAAATAAAAACAAGGGGACTGAGCATGCTCTTAGATCATTTCTCTAAGTCTAATGTCCATTCAGCTCTGATCTCTAACTCTCACTGCAGACCAGTAGGATTGTTCACAGTTAGGCTCCGATGCCCCAGGCCTCTCAGGGGTGGGATGGGGGAGGTTTGATCAGAGCTAAGCTCAGTCAGCTTGCTGCCTGAGAAGTCTGCCATTCAAATCTGACCTGTGTCCGATCTAGCATGGGGGAGGGGTTTCTGTCTCTCCCAGTTTAATTTTATTACCTTAGATCTCAAGCTGGAGGTAGGTGAAGCTGGGTGAGCCAGCTGTGCTGGGTGGGTCAATGCAGTCTCTGCCTCGTCTCTGGGCTCTAGCCATTCTCCAGACCCGTGCACCGGGCCGAACTGGAGGAGGCCTAGTGTGGGACAGCCAGGAGCCACAGGTCTGTGTGGCACTGGGGGGCTCGGGCAGGGTGGGGTGGTACAGCAGGCATGGAGGCCCAGAGCTTCTGGGCGGGAATTGACAGCCGCCTTGGGTGGGGGGAGAGAGCGCTGGGAAGGAGCGGCAGCAGCCTCTTCAGCAGTGTGGTGTGTGGGAAGAACTCCATGACCAGGAATCTAGAGCCAACCCAGCGGAGCAGCGACCACGGGAGGGAGTGGCACCGGCAGCAGCTGAGCCAGCAGTGCAGTGTGTCGAACTGAAGGCCTCCAGCCCACAGGCCAATGTGGTCGGCAGTGGTGACGTTGGTGGTGGCAGCATTGGTGACGGTGGCTGCAGTGGTGAAGACAGCAGTGCGTGGGGCTGTTTTTTGCCAGCCCTTAGGCCTGTGTGGCTGACTAAAGAGCAGGCTGGCAGTGGCGGAGCAGGAGGCACGGGGGAAAGCAAGAGTCCCCATGGTCACTCGCTTTGGCAGAGAGTCTCACAGATCAACCTGCCCTTTTGCCATCTTGCCGGAAGTTGACAGTCGCATTTCTATACACCAACAATAAAGAAACAGAAACCCAAATAAAAAACACAATCCCATTCACAACAGGCACACAAAAAATGAAATACTTTGGCATTTTCCTATCTGGAGACATGAAAGACTTTTACAACGAAAACTACAAAGCACTGCTCAGAGAAATCAAAGATGACTCAAACAAATGGAAAAATATTCCATGCTCATGGATTGGAAGAATCAACATTGTTAAAATGTCCATCCTACCCAAGGCAATCTACAGATTTAGCGCAAAGCCCATTACCAGCAGCATTCTTCTCAGACCTTGAAACGACAATACAGGAATTCATACGGAAACATAAATGACCATGAATAGCCAAAACAATCCTTAACAACAACAACAAAAAAAGCGAGAGGTATCACATTTCCAAACTTTAAAATTTATTATAAAGCTACAATAATCAAAACAGACTGTTATTGGTACAAGAACAGGCATATAGACCAATGGAACAGGATAGATATTCCACAAGCAAAACCTCAATTTCTCAACCAACTCATCTTCAACAAAGCCTCCATCACCCACCACTGGGGAGAGGAAATGGTAAATGGTGCTGTGAAAAGATGACCACATGCAGAAGATTAAAACAAGACCCCTACCTATCACCATATACAAAAATTAACTCTAAATGGATCAAAGACCTAAATGTAAAACCTCAATCTATAAGAACCTTATAGAACCTAAATGAAAAACCCCAATCTATAGAAACTACAGGAGACACCCTTATGGAAATTGGAACTGGGAACCAATTCCTGATCAAAATTCCAATTGCCCATGACATAAGAGATAAGATAGACAAGTGGGACCTCATCAAACTGAAATCCTCTGCAAAGCAAAAGAAACCATCAAAAGAGCAAGAAGTCAGACCACAGACTGGGAAAAAATATTTGCCAACTGTGTGTCTGACAAAGGCATAACATCTAGGATCTACAAGGAACTCAGATGTACTGAAAAGAAGAAAACAAATAACCCCATTACAAAGTGGACAAAAGATATGAATAGACACTTCTCAAAAGAAAACATACAAGCTGCTGACAGATACATGAAAAAATGCTCAGCCACACTAGTCATCAAAGAAATGCAAATTAAAAATCACATTGAGATACCACCTAACTTTGGTCAGGATGGCTGTCATCAACAACTTAAAAAAACAGATGCTGGAGAGGATGCGGCGAAAAGGGAACACTTCTATACTGTTGGTGAGAGTGTAAACTAATATAGCGTCTAGGAAAACAGTTTGGCGATTCCTATAAGATCTAAAAATCAACCTTCTATACAACCCTGCAATCAATCTCCTTAATGGGAATATACCTGGTGGAACTCAAATCACTCTATGAAAATGTATGCCTGCACATGTATGTTTATTGCAGCATTGTTCACAGTAGCAAAAACAGAACCAACTGTGCTGCCCATTGAAAAAGGACTGGATAAAAAAATGTGGTACATATACACAATGGAATATTACATAGTCATAAACAAGGAAAAAATTATGAACTTCACCAACCTGGTTGGACTTAGAATCTATAATACTGAGTGACATATTACAGAAACAAAGAACTGAGTATCACATGTTCTCACTTTTAAGCAGCCTTGAACAATTATTGTAATACTATAGGGAAAGGATTGGCAGTAGTGGGAACCTGCCAGGGCAGGGCAGGGCAGGATTGGCAGTAGGGGAAATCTGCTGGGGGCGTGGGGGCACACCTCATCCACAAGGGCACATGCATAATGAAAATTTGTATACCTAACCCTGAATTGTACCCCACATTCTTAAAATAAAAAAAATTTAAGCCAAGCTCGGTGGCTCAGCCCGTAATCCCGCGCCTTTGGGAAGCTGAGGTGAGTGGATTGCCTGAGCCCACGGGTTCGAGACCCGCCTGGGCAGCAAGACCTCATCTCTACAATAAATCAAAAAATCAGCCGGGCGTGGTAACGCATGCCTGTAATTCTGGCTACTCGAAAGGTTGAGGCAGAAGGATCGCCGGAGCCCAGCAGGTTGAGGCTGCAATGGCCAGGAGTGGTCACTGCACTTCAGTCTGGGCGACAGAGTGAGACTCCAACTTTAAAAAAAAATTTTTTTTGGATAAATAAATGAATAAATAAAAACTGAGAACCACTAGGCTAGGGAATTGTCTGTAAAAGGACTTCTACCTATGGTTAAATCAGCTAAAATGAAGAGTCTAAGAGGGATTTTAAAAGCACATCTGAAATTTAAAAGTTTTGGGTGACAGAACTAAACATAAGACCTTCTCATCTAAGATCCACCTAGAAGAAACAAAATATAGAAGTAATTTGGGCAATCAGGAAACAGTTTAAATGTCTCTGAAAGTTGAGGTGCCTCCATAATAAATCTCTAACTTCTAATCATAGCAGGGCACAGGTCCCAGTTCCACTAGTCATGATGGTGACCCAAATTCAACAATGCAAATGATGACAATGCCTGAGGGCAGTAGTTCTTAAAGTGAAGTCCCTACCAGCAGCATCATGAGAATTGTTAGAAATATATTTTCAGTGGCACTTTACTTCTGTGATCTTTCTCCCCCAAACTCATAACCCCAGTCTCACCATGAGAAAAACATCAGACAAATTCTAGTTTAAGGTATCCTACAATATATGTAGCCAATATTCCTTTAAAACTATCAATGTCATCAGAGACAAGAAGTTCTGATAAACTGTCTGAGCCAAGAGTGGCCTAAGGAGACATGATGACTAAATGTAATATGGTAACCTGAAGGAGATCCTGGAGCAGAAAAAAAAAATTAAAAACTAGGAAATCTGAATAAAGTATGAACTTTAGCTATTAAAACTGCATGCATATTGGTTTATTAATTGTAATAAACATACTATATTATGGTAAGACGTTGATAATAGGATAAACTGTCTGAAGGGAGTGCTATTATATGAGAACTGTGAACTAGCTGCCGTTTTTTTTTAAACCTAATAACTTTAAAAATAAAGTCTATTAAAATTAAAAAAAAAAGAAATGTAGTTTCAGACTCCGTTCCAGATCTACTCATTCAGAAACTTCAGGAATATTGCCTAGCCCTCTGCATTTTAACAAACTCCTTAGGTGATTTTGATGCAGGTTACAGTTTAAAAACCCTTATGTTAGCTAGAAATCCATGGTGTACCTGTACCTTTCTATCTGAAAATTCTACTGAATATTTCAATTAATGCCATTTTAAAATGAGGCAAATTAGGCTCAATTTTATGAAAGATCCCTTAGTTGGTCAGGGGATGAATAGGAATTGGAATTCAGGCTGTCTGATTCCAAAACTCCACTGAGAATATAGAGGATGTATTTTGGCCACATGTGGTCGCTGATGGACTGAATACACAAAAATATAAGTGGGAGAACTTCAGGGCAGGAGGAAGAGGGAAAGTTAGATATAGGCAAATAGAGCAATCTCTGTTATTCTAATGGATGATAATATTCAAGCCCAGGATATATAGTAAGTTAGATGCATAGAAGTAATCTTTTTTACAAGATGTGCTCCATCTAAGAGTAATGGGCCACGGACTACACCCAGGGAAACTTCTACTGAACACACAGAATTTCAGGACTTGAATCTTTAACCCTTCACTTGAGTTACTTTGATCTGTATTCAGCTTCTTTGGTCTCCTTTTCAATCTTTCTATGTGTTATTGTCTCCTTATCTAGCCACCATCCTGGTAGAAAATATTTCCTCATAAGAGAAGAATGATGACTCAAGGCCAGTGGGCTTCAGATGCATGTTTTGGCAGAGGGAAATTTCACTCCTTTCAGATCACACAGGATAAAGCAGTTCTCTGCCCTTTTGTGAACAGAGCTTTCTTCCATAGCAGAAAGGTCATATGATTTCCTTTCATACAGTGAACCAGAAACATTATTCATACTTGGCAAAAACACCCGGAAATCAAGTCCCTTTCAAGACTCAGGGAGCTCAAACTCAGGAAGCACAAGAAAAGATTATATATGGGAAGTGGTTGGAGAGGAAATGGGAGGACAACAGGGTTATAAGCAGAGGAAACAGAATGAGGTGGGGACCCCAGTGCGTTCACCTCAAAGATTACAGCCAGGATTCCTCTTCAGCTCACTTTGACAGCAGTTGTTTGATTTTTCTCCACTAAGAGATTGGGGCTTGTGGGGAGTCAGAGGAAGTGGAGGAGGGCCCCAAGAAAGCAACCAAAATTCAGGTTATGTAAAGTGATGAGGGAGAGGGTTTTTGAATCCAAAATTCACATAGCCTACAATTACACATATCTGACTGTGATGTACCCAGATTCAAGCCTGGAGTGATTTTGCATCTTCCATAATAAAACATTCATGATCCAAATTTGATGATGAGTTTATTCATAATTTGTCTACCTAAATCTTCAGCTTCATTTCTATACAATCTGACCTCCCATCTCTAGGACCTTGCCATCCTGGGCTTCCTTTGGTTACCTGAACATTCATGCTGTCACTTGCCTTGGACTATGCTGGTTCTTCTTCCTGGAACCAATTCTAATCGCTTTCCCTAAAGCCTACTCACTTTTCAGTTTCAACTCAAACATTTTTACCTCTTCTAAGAAGACTCTCCTGACTACCCCCACCAATAGTTTAGCAGGATCCTTATATACTCCCAAGACACCCTAGTGTTCTTAGTAGCACTCACCAAGTTAAAGGCCACTCTTACCTGAGAAAGGAGGTAGTGTTAGGGGAGAAGTGGTGATGGTAAAAATTCTATTTTCTTAAAAGATGGAAACAGAATTCCTCACTCATAAGTGGACCCTGAACAATTATCATAATACTATAAGAAAGGAATTGGCAGGAGTGGGAAACCGCCAGGGGAGGAAGCAGGGGGGAAATTCATCAATAAGGGTACCTGATCTCAAACCAGGTGACATGGGGACCAAAGTGAGACCCAAATTTTACCTATACAATGACCGCTTGTATACCTGACCCTGAATTGTACCCCACATCTTTAAAATAAAAAAATTTGCCGGGCTTGGTGGCTCAGCCTGTAATCCTGCGCCTTTGGAAGGCTGAGGTGAGTGGATTGTCTGAGCCTGCGGGTTCGAGACCCGCCTGGGCAACTTGGTGAGACCTCATCTCTACAATAAATCAAAAAATCAGCCGGGCGTGGTAGCGCATGCCTGTAATTCCAGCTACTGGGAAGGCTGAGGCAGAAGGATCACCAGAGACGAGCAGGTCAAGGCTGCGGTGGCCGGGACCAGCCACTGCACTCCAGTCTGGGCGACAGAGTGAGACTCCAACTCAAAATAAAATAAAATAAAATAAAAATAATAAAAATTAAAAATTTTTTAAAAAAGGAAACAGAATTCCTCTGAGATGAAAGATTCGACTCAGAAAAACACCAAGGTTGATATGTCTGGAAGTGTTAAAAAGGTAAACTGAAGCTCAAAACATTTTTTACATTTATTTGAGTAAACAGCACTTCATGAATCAGGAAGCTTCAGACTAGAAGTGATTCAGGAACTCCTTGAATGAATGCAGTAGGGAGGCTTTTACAGGAGAGATGCAGAAATAAAGTAAATATTTTATTGGTTACAGTTATACAGTTGTTTTATTTGGTCTATCATGTCGGGAAGTTTCTAGTCATGTAACTATAAATTTATTGGCAACTTCTGATTGAGTGTAAGTTCTGTTTTTCTTCAGCATGAGCATTTACAGGAAATAGCTCAAGTTAAGTTTTGCTTATGTTTGCAAATCAAGCAAATTGAAGTCACTTATAAGGCTTAACTGGTTTTGTCTGCTCAGGGATTCTTCAGACCTGGTCTCCATTTTAATTTACCTTAACAGAAGGAAGATGAGACCCCAAGTCCAGATCCAGTTAGAACTAGGGCAATCAAAGAGAGAAGAATTGCTCTGTTTTAGAAATGATGAGGATCCAGAAACAAAGATCTGAGTACTACATGTACTCATAAGTGGACCCTAAGCATTTATCATAATACTATAAGAAAGGGGTTGGCAGTAGTGGGACACTGCCAGGGGAGGGGGGCCACATAGCCAGTAAGGGTACCCGAACTTTACCTGTATGATGACCACTTATGTATCTAACCCTGAATTTTACACCACATCTTTAAAATAAAAAATAAGAAAAAAAAAAAGAAAGAAATGGTGAGGATCACTTATACATATAAATGCAAAAATCCTAAATTAGCTTCTAAGTTTCTATTTAGAAATCCAGCAATACCTTAAATGATGAAAATTTGTTCTAAGTATGCAAAAAAGATTCAATGTTAAGTAATATTTATAAATAATTCAAGTTATTATAAAACTTTGGAGAAACATAATCTGATCATCATCTTAGCTGTTGAAAGGTAATTTGGTAAAAATCAACATCTGTTCATGTTGGTCCCTTTTTTACCATTGTAAAATGTTTTATCTCAGCCTCAAAGACTGCATCTGGTTTAATGAGAAACACTGAGATAGTGCCACAAAAATTAGCAGCAAAATAACATTTTTATTGTGGACAATTTGGTGATATCTATCAAAATTACAAATGCAAGTACCAATTGTCTGTCAATTCTCCTTTTAGGAACCTATACAGGTGATCTGATTATCTACTGCTACATTTAAAAAAAACTACTCCAAAACTCAGTGGCATAAAACAATACGTTTTTAATGTGTCAAGAATTTAGGCAGAGCACAGAAGGCACAACTTGCTTCTGCTTCATGCAGACTGGGGCTCAGTTGGGGTGGCTCAAAAGACTCTAGAATAAAGGGACAGATAGACGAGGGCCACATGTTGGAGCCTCTGGTTGTTGACTGTGTTCCTAGGTTCTTTTCCACATTGCTTCTGCTTGGGCTGCAATGTCCCAAATGGTTTCTTCACCCCTTCACCAAATGTTATAATACTCTTCTCCTGCTGGTTTTATTTCTCTAAGTTCATCATGGTATTGTAAAGACAGAGGAACTTAAACACCTTTATTCACTGTATGACTCATAAAAGAAAAGAAAGCAGGTTGACCTTTAGATATCTTTATAGAATACCAACTCCTTTGTTTTATGGCCTACTGAAGCTTTTTATCCCTACCCCATAATATCTTATAGTGGTATTCCTTATTCTGAATGTAATATATTCCAAAATTACACAGCAAAATTCTAGATGGAAAGAATCTGTATGTCATTATTTAAAGGTAAAAAGCAGCAATACATTCCTAGCCCATCCAAAAATCCCCAAAATTTCCCCCAAATATCACTAAAACACTTAAACAACTATAATTACAGTCACCAAGGATTTCCACAAAATGGAAGGCCATTAAATATCCATCAGTTAATGATTTAGCACTTTTATTCATCAACTTGTGTTTGTCTATGGTAGGCAATTATATGAATGCAAATAATCTTTTCTGCTACATTTCTATAAGCATTCAGAAAAATAGGTTAAATATAAAAATAAGTTCATATAAATAATAAACTCAAATTTTACTCACAATTTTTTAAAAGGCCATTTAAAATGTGGTTATTTACTGATTAGTGTTGCCTAAAAGAGGTTAAGAGAAGAGAGGAGGGAGATCAGAGGCATCATGATTGCTGTCTAGGGGGTGTCAAAGTGTGTGGGATGAACTGGTGAAGGAAGCTCTGGAACCATTCCTGCCTGAGGCTTGTCCGTGTTCTGTTCCAAGGGACTGGCAATTGTTTGCACAGTACTTTATCCCTCAGAAGAAGATGATTATGACCTATCATCTGAAATCACAGTCAAACCAACACGATGTGAAAAACTCAAAATGGCCATCTCTTTGTGTTCCCTGTGCTTGCAAGCTTACACCTCTTGGTAATAATATAACACTGGTTGTAGTTGCATTTTTTAGTTTCTGCCATGTATTTTGTATGACTTTACATTTCTTTAAATTTTTTTTAATTTAAAGATTGAGTCAAATAATCTTTAAGATTATTCTGAGAGATTGACTCCTTACAACTCTGAGCATCAGTTTGAACAAGTTCTTTGTCAGTAAGTTCTTTGCTATATAAGGCTATTAGTTCTTCACATTTTTCAATGTATGTGACACTAAACCAACCCTTTTAAAAAAGATCCAAGTAGAGTTTTTTGTTTATTTGTGCTGGTATTGTTTCTCTTTGCACCTATCATTTCCATGGGACTTTGGAAGTCAGCAATAAATTGTCCCTGTCCCAGTCCCTGTCTTCCAATTGGGAAGTTTTGGATGGGCTAGGAATGTGGAGATTATTCCAACAATTAAAAGCAAATGTAGACAATATGAACATGAGACACAATCCTGTTGGGAAACAACTGATATACGACTGCAGTTCACTCTACCTCCTCCTCTCCAGGTTCACAGGCAACATCAATGTTTTTACTGGTGTGCACAGACAGATTTGATTCAGCGAAGTTTCAATTCAAACAATGAATTTTGAGGAAAATTGTTTGCAAGTTGTAGAAAATATTCAAATTATGGGATTTCAAATAGCGAGGGATATCTTGAGGTTAAACATCCTCTGAATTTTTAGTTATTCCAAAATACGAGGAGAATCTTTAAAAAGAAGAAATATATTCATTAAAAATTGTTTATTTATTCTTCCATATTTAAACTTCAGTCACCTTCAAAGTACTCTCTATTTGATGCAATACACCTATTGAGATGCTTTTGCCCCTGCTCAAAACAGTTTTTGAGCTTATCAATTCTGATACCTATTAGTGCTTCTGCCTTTTTTGGTTTCACCTCTTCCACGTGGGCAAGACATTTCCCTTTGAGGAGTTTCTTCATCTGGGAAAACAAACAAACAAAAAAGTCACTCGGGATGAGATCGGGGGAATAGAGAGGTTGGGACACTGGCGTCATGCCATTGTTGGTCCAAAACTGCTGAATACTCATCGCAGTGTGGGCAGGTGCATTAGTAAATCACCTATCCTCAAGGAGGCAAATAAGCATTGAAAGAAACTGAAAAAAAACATGTTCACTGAAGCTGAACACAGCGTCTCACAAAAATGCTACTGGTACACTGATGCTAATGGGTTCCCAGAACACTTACCTAGTGGAGGAAGTCTGGACTAGAAGGGGTCCATCCTCCAAAAAATAATTCCATTTTCTTTGGGGGTCATCCCTTGTATAATGATGGGTTGAAAACTACCTAGTAGAGCAGGAAACTAAACAAACCATAAAGAAGCCATTATAATTTTTATTTATTTCATGTTTCCTTTGTATGTATTGATTTCCACTTTTTCTTTCTTTTTATTTTAGAGTCAGGGGGTACACATCTGAATTCATTACATGGACATACCTTGTAGTGGTGGGGATTGAGTCTCAGGTGGCCCAATCCCCGGGTAGGAACATTGTGGCCCGTAGATAGTTTCTGAACCCTAACCCCTGCTTCCTTCCCCCCATACTGGTGTCCCCAGAGTTTATTATTTCCATCTTTGTGACTGTTTAGCTCTCACATATGAGTGAGAACATGCGATGTTTAGTTTTCTGTTTCCAGGTCAGTTCACTTAGGATCACGACCCCCAACTCTATCCTTGTTCCTGCAACAGACATGATTTCATCCTTTTTTATGGCAGCATAGTATTCCATGGTGTGTATAAACCACATTTTCATACACTGGTTGGTTGATGAGCATTTAGTTTGATTCCACGTCTTTGCATTCTCCCTAGGGTTGGTGTGTGTTTGATTCAATTTGTCAGACTTTATTTTCTTTATTTTGCTATACAGTCAAAAGTGACTTAAAAAAACACCTATTTTCTATTTGATTTAGAGAAAAGTAAATAGAAAGAAAATGAAAACTCAGTCTTTACGTAAGTTCCATAGTTTTATGAGAATTTGTACTACTGATTTTTATATATTCTTGTTCTTGAGATAAACAGTTTTCTAGAGAAATCGTTGAGTTATGATGGCATTTAATTCTGATTCCTTTCAAGCTCAGATGAGTTCTCTAACCCAATGATGACCTGTCCCTCTTTGGTTTACTGTCCTGTGAAATGTCAGCTCAAGTTTCCCAGAAATCGTGTGTTCACGTCATATGCTTTTTCTCAGTGACACAGTTGTTGGGCCCTCTTAATTTTGGTGTATGTGCTTAATTCAAAATACCTAAACCTATTGTCTGATTTATGTATGCCATCATCACTGATAATTGTATTTTTGATGATTAGGATTAACTTGCTTAAAGATTGATTTGTGCTTTTCAATTTGGATAGAAACAAAGTTTTTTTCTGCTTATAAAAAAGGAATGATGAGTCGGGCTCGGTGGCTCAGCCTGTAATCCCGCGCCTTTGAGAGGCTAAGGTGAGTGGATTGCCTGAGCCCGCGTGTTTGAGACCCACCTGGGCAGCAAGACCTCATCTCTACCATAAATCAAAAAATCAGCCAGGCGTAGCGCATGCCTGTAATTCCAGCTACTCAGTAGGCTGAGGCGGAAGGATTGCAGGAGCCCAGCAGGTCGAGGCTGTGGTGGCCAGGAGCAGCCACTGCACTCCAATCTGGGCGACCGAGTGAGACTCCAACTCAAAAAAAAAAAAAAAAAAGGAATGATGTATTCTATGCCTGCACTGTTCAAAATGGTAACCACTGGCCACATGTGGCCATTTAATTACATGATTTTAAATTAAAATGTTAAATTTAATTTCGCCAAGACACTTGCCACATTGCAAGTGCTTAATAGCCACATATCACTAGTGGCTGCCATATTGTACAATGCAGTGAACATTTCCATCATTACAGAATGTTCTACTGAACAGTGCTGCTTTATAAATAAACCCTCTACAGGAAATCACAGAACGATTGTCAAATACCTCTTAATATGACTGCAAAAAGTCTGTGGTCTATTATTTTGGATTGACTCATTTCCCAGAAACACCTTGAACCTTAATAAATTGTTGTAAATTTCATAGTACTCTGTACAACATGCTCCTTCACTGAATCACAACCCTTTCCTTCCTTGCCTCCTCCCAATGTCTTTCTTACCTCTTATCCTCACATCACTTACTAGAAGGCATAAGATGCAGGGAAAATGTTCCTTGTATGTTCTTGAGTCAGTGTTCAGAAAGAACTGGAGTAAAGAGGCTTCATTCTTTCATCAGGGAGATCTTTTAAACTAGGTTGAGCCCAGAAGATGAAACAGGAGAAATAATGTTTGAGTCTCCAAACCTAGAGGAACAGTGTAAAAATGGAAGGACTTATCCTTTCAACCGCTGGGAGTGCAGCCAGCTGTTAGTCCTCAGCTGTCTCGTCATCAGCCCTGTCCAGCTCCATCCAGGCTTTTGCTGTAGAGAAATGCCTTATGTAAAGTCAAGTGTCTTTCCTGGGAGAAGTTTACATCCAATAACTGGTAGATGGGGATTAAAAAGTCCAGCTCACTTCTCTTCAGTCTGAAGGTCGAGTCCAGCCTTAGAGCTCCCTGTGGAGCTCACATTTGTTGTGGCTGCATCTCAGTCTTCTCCCTGCCTAATCCTGTGCTCTTCTCTTCTCTCTCAATTGTTTATCCTGGACACATTCCCTAAAAAACTCCCTTTATCTTCATTTTATCTCCATCTCCACAATCTGCATTCCTTGGAAGCCAACCTTTTGCATGTGCACACATTCCTATAACCTATATTAGGAAACTTATTAATATAATTTACAATATGAGTAGGTCAAAAGAAAAAATTATGAAATTATCTCAATCAATATTAAAATAATTTTTTTCAAATTTCCACTTCAGATAAAGGCTTTTAATGAAACAGGACTAAATAAAGTATATATGCACTGATTTTAAAATAAACTAATTCATTGCCAATAAATGATCACAGTATCAGTATTAATGATATTAGGTGCTCTACAGTTAAAATAAAAAATAAAAACAAGACAGTAGCTCACTTTTTAAAAGATAACAACCAGTGCAATTATAAAAGAGAAAGTAACATGAGATATTTTTGAAAATAGGATGATAAAATTATAATTATTTGTGACTGAATCTATGATAAGCCTAGAAACTCCAAGATAATCAAAGGAAATAAAAGCATTTCTAATACTGAATTAGCTAGTTATAAAATTAATTTATTAAAATTTATTGCACTTCTACTTACAAAATAAAAGCCCTTTAGAAAAATATGGTAGATGGATAAATTCTAATTTAGAATAAAAATGTAAAAAGTTAAAGTCTCGGGAACAAACTTGGTAAGAAATGCATGTGCTTTAGGTGAAGAAAGACTCCTAATATTCCTAATACTCTACTGAAAGACACAGAAACTTCCAAAGTGCTATAACATCAACAATGCATGAAAGTTCTGGTTGTTCCAATTTCATTGTCTTTTTATTTCTTATTTTAACCCTTCTGAGTGATATGTAGTGTTACCTCATTCTGAGTGAAATTGGCATTTTCCTAATGACAAGATAGTCATCTTAGACGGACGTGATGACTCAAGCCTGTAATCCCGGCACTTTAGGAGGCAAAGGCGAGAGATTTGCCTGAGCTCAGGGGTTCGAGACCAGCCTGAGCAACATGGTGAGACCTCGTCTTTACAATTTAAAAAAATCAGCCGGGTATTATGGTGCATGCCTGTGGTTCCAGTTACTTGGAAGGCTGGCGAAAGTATCTCCCAAGCCCAGTAGGTCAAGGCTGTGGTGGCCATGAGTGTGCCACTGCACTCCAGCCTGGGCAACAGAATGAGACTCTGACTGAAAAAAGAAAGATATTCAGTTTGTTTACATGTGCTTCTTGGTAATTTGTATACTATCTTTTGTGAAGTATCTGTTCAATTTTTGTCCGATTTTAGTAGATTATGTGCCTTTTTCAAATTATTCATTTATATGAGTTCTTTATCATGAATAAATCTGTTTCCAGATATATTTTTGTGAATATTTCCTTCCCAATCTGAAGCGAGGTTTTCTTCCTTTCTCTTTTCCTTCCTCCCTTTCTCTTCTCTCTCGCCATCCCTTTCTCTCTCTCTCTCTCTCTCTTTCGTAAGCATTTGAAGCTATTTATTTCCCTCTGAGCACTGATTTAATTGCATCCAACAAATTATGTGGTTTTATTTTCATTATCAATCAGTTTTTAATTTTTGAAACACTTGAGTATAAGCTAGACACCATCGCTACTGATTTCTTATGTGATCCAATAGTCAGAAAGCATATTTTGTATTGTTTCAGTAATTTCAAATTTATTGAGATGATTTTATTTTCCAGCATATTGTCTGTCTTTATGAATGTAGAGAGGCACTTGAAAAAATATATATATCCTGCAGTTGTAAGGAATAATGTCCTATAATTACATCAGGATGGTTAATAATGCTTTTGTGATCTTCTATATCATTGTGAATTTTTGGTCAAGTTATATCAGTTACTTAAAAAAGGATATTAAGATTTCCAACAATTTGTGGGTTTTTTTCTTTTTCCCTCTAGTTCTGACAATTTTTGCTTTATGTATTTTGAAGCTCTCTTATTAGATGCATGCATATTTATCAATTTTGTGTTTTTCTGTAAAAAAAAGTATTTTCTCCTTAAAACTAGAGTCGCAGAAAAGGAAGATCATAATTCTTTCTCTAAACATTGTTGTATCTGAGTATAAATCATGGAACTACAAATCAATATTTTTCCCAAAGTGAAGATAAAGCCAACACTGAAAATGGACAAGCCGGGCTTGGTGGCTCAGCCTGTAATCCTGCGCCTTTGGGAGGTTGAGGTGAGTGGATTGCCTGAGCCTGCGGGTTCGAGACCCGCCTGGGCAGGCGAGACCTCATCTCTACAATAAATCAAAAAAATCAGCCGGGTGTGGTAGCGCTCGCCTGTAATCCCGCCTACTCGGAAGGCTGAGGAGGAAGGATCACCGGAGCCCAGCAGGTGGAGGCTGCGGTGGCCGGGAGCGGCCACTGCACTCCAGTCTGGGCGATGGAGTGAGACTCCACCTCAAAAAAAAAAAAAAAAGAAAAGAAAAGAAAATGGACAAGTAGAACGATGAAATGAACATTGGTCATGTTGCTGATTCAGTGAATTAATCAATCCTGCAGACTGCCTTGGACTCCTATTTATATTATCCAATAGCCTTCACATATAAACCAAAAGTATTTTTTGTTTCAGAAAAGCAATGCTGTGCTCTTTTTGTATTCTAAGATAATAGTTTTTCTTATACTGTATATAAGTGCTTTACTGGATTTTATATATAATTTTAAAAATTGGTGGGCTTTGGGGTTGATGTTTATTGAATTATATGTGTCCTGAATATAAAACAATAAGAAATAGGTCTCAGTTAGTGTTTTTACAAAAATTTTTATTTTTCATAATAGATTACTGATATTAAGCAGGAGTTGTATTGTTCTTTAAGCACAGTTAAGCGATTGCACAGTAAAGGATCTGGAAGAACAGAAAATAAAGCAATAATAGTGTGTTATAAAGGTAGTGGTGTTCACCCAGGTTCCATGGACTCCAGTGCATTTCCCAGCCTCCTTTATAGCATGTGATTATTCCTGTTCAGGAAAAAATGTTGGGAAAGAATGTAACGTGTCACTACTAATCTGGGATATTTAAACACAATATGAATTCCGTGTTCTCTCTTCCCCTGCTGTGCTGACTGTCTTAGATATTAAAAAAAAAAAGAACATTTGGACAATCTCATTTATTTTATTTTATTGTTTTGAGTTGGAGTCTCACTCTTGTCGCCCAGGCTGGAGTGCAGTGGCATGCTCACGGCCACCACAGGCTCGACCTGCTGGACTTAAGCAATCCTTCCACCTCAGCCTTCCAAGTAGCTGGAACTACAGATGCACACCACCACGCCCTGCTAGGTTTTGTGATTTACTGTAGAGACAAGGTCTCACCAAGTTGCACAGGCTGGTCTCCAACCCCCAGACTCAGGCAATCCTCTCACCGCAGCCTCCCAAAGTGCTGGGATTATAGGCTGAGCCACCACACTCAGCCAGTAATCTCATTTTAAATCCTTGGGTCGTTCTTCCTGAATATAAGCACTCCAGATTATTATTGTAGACATTACCTAAATAATTTCTCCCCAAGTGTATGTTCCCTGAAATTACAAAGCCGAACAGGAAAGAAAGGCCCTGATGCCCGGAAACCACGAGTGAGTTGTGTCAAAATGTTTGGAGGGCTAATGATTGTTATTCACGATCAGACGCAAGCAACACTGGTTCCTCCCAGGTTCCCCTTTCTGTGCCCTCTCCCTCTGTACAGTGCCTTGACTACTATGCTGTCTCCCCTTTCTCAACAGCACATCCGTTTAGAATAGTCCCTGCTGCCAGTGTGAATGAGGCTTAACCCTCCTCAGAGGAGCATTTGCATTTAGGCAAACTTCTAACTGTTGGAACATAGCCCTGGAACCCAGGTAGGAAGGAATAAAATCTATCAACTTCCCCAGCATCCCTGCCTTTCTTTCCTGTCCAGATGAAATCATTCAAATACTCTTTTTTTAATTTTAGGAAAATTAGTCCATATGGTAGCAAATAACCACTGATTAACCTTCACATTTGAACTGTTTATTTTGTATATATGGCATAAAAGAGAATTTCAAACACAGACATGTGGTGGGGCTCTTTTGCAGTCAAGAAGCTCAACAAATATTAAAAAGAGGAAGAAAACAGAATATAGTTTGTTTTACTTTTTTTTTCCTTCGAGCTGAGCCAGAAGGCAACGGGTTTAAACAGGGAGCACTCTGTTTCTTCTGACAGCAAATCAGGTAAGCCTACATTTACAAACAGTTCTGCAATGTTGATTTCTAGGTCCTAGGCTATGTACAAAAATTTTCTTTTTTTTTAAAGAACAAATTTGCTCTCTATTAAGGGAAACAGTTTAAAGTGTCTACCTTTAGCTTAAGTGAAACTAGTTTACAGGATAACTGTACATAATTTATTTTACACATTTCTGGCAGAGAGTTTCCTTAGCATAAGTCATATATAAAGTGCTAACTGGGAAGACTTTGGTCGTTAACGTGTGGTTATAAATTTTCCATGCTAGTATGCTTGGTTTATGCTGATCAGACTTAACAAGAGAAACTATCTCATGCAAATGAACTTATACTTCTCACTGCATAGGAGAAGTTACTGAGCTGCAAGGGCTTCGTCACCGGTGGCTGTTGGGGAATGAGGAACATTTAAGTAATTGATGAATCAAGTGAAGTGTAGTTCTGGTTTAAAGAATTGTGTACTTTCCCAGTGTCATACTCTTAATTCATTGAATTTCTCAGCAAAGACGCAACATGAAGGGAGGAGGTTTGGAGAGAGTAGAGAAGAGAAGGGAAAGAAGCAAAGCAGGAAAAGGAAGGAGAAGGAAAGAGATGTCTGGACCTTAGGTGTGATGGAAGGTACATCTAGAAAGGAAGCTGAAAGAAGTGAAGGCTGTGTAGCCGAGAAAAGCCAAAGAAGGGGCGGGAGGAGAGGAAGGGTGGAAGGCGAGCTGAGCATGAAACCACTTCTCAACTCTCTGAGTGATGTGGGAGAAGTGACTCAATTTCTCTGTAAAATATGAATAATACTCCTCTTCTCACCCACCTTGTCTGTTATGAGTAGACAAGTGAAATATGGTTCTTTAGAAATATAAGACTCTATCATGCTTCAGAACTGAAAAATAATAGTTTCTTGTCTCTCTGTGCCTCAGGAACGCCAATGGACCAAAATAAAGACAGTAACTCTGGTAAGAAAGTGACTTCCTGTGTATGTGTGTGGCTGGCTTCTCTGATGTCGGGCAAAATTTCTTTTAAAAGTGAGGGATCATATTCTAACTCCCCCCACTACCACTACCACCACTATCTCAAGATTGCTAAAACAGTCTACCAGGATCCAAAGTAGGCATCCAAACTTTTCCCTTATGCACAGATCTTTTAGATCTCTTTGGGACATTCCTTCTCCTGCCATTTACTCTTCTCTTCCCTCTCTCTTTCATTCTTTTTCCTCCACTCCCCCCACCCCCCACTATGTCTATTCTCTGTTGTTATGGGTTTCTCTATGCATCTTGACCTCCCTTTTCCCACTCCCTTCTCCTTGCTCTCTGCTCTGTCCCTCACCAGCCCTGTCTTCAGTCTCTTTCATCAAGAAGAATCCAGCTGTCCCTCCCCTCCAAGTTCCTTCCACACTCAACCCCTGACTGTGAGAATAAGGGGATCTCTGGCTTCATTATGTCTGGAATTTGTTTATTTATTCATTTTTAATCAATATTTTTTATTTTGATATTGTGGGGTACAGTTAAGGGTTAGGTATACAAATACATTTCGTTCAGGCACCCTTGTTGATAGTGTCTCCCCGTGAATTTGTTTATTGAATAAGCCAAACTCTGTGAGTTCCAAATGAGAAACCACTTTTTTTTCCTCCCAACATTGCCTCTAATTACACAGACTTGATTTCTTGATGCCATATTAGGTTTATTATTAGTCTAATTAATACAGACTTTTAATACAGACTATAAGAGCAGTTTTATTGACATAACTGTGACACATATTAGGGTGTTGAAATGTTCAATTCAGACTAGTCAAATTTACATTGAATCTAATCTCCCCCTTCCTCTAGCTAAGCATCAACCTGAGCTCTGGTTCCTTCTAGAGGTCTTCCTCCCTTCTAGCTATCCCTTCTCAACCCTCTTGCTATTCCTTTTCCCTGTCAGGCAGGAGGAGGGACAATTGGAGAGAGAAGGTAGAGCTCTTGAGTTCTATTGTCTTTGTAGTTGTCTCTTGGCCAGTACTCACTGTCCTCCTGTACTCCATTATGGCAAGCATTCAAATGGTGCATAGTGTGAGGGGACTATGGAGGACCCATGGAAATCTAAGAAAAATTATAACCTTTCTAAGCAAAATGCTTTTATTTATATGCTATCAGCTGTTTCTTCATCAGTAAAAATAATTTCACACTGCTCATTCTAATATTTTCTTAGTCCAGCCATTTCCCTGGTGGTCATGACCACACTGCCCAGCTAAGGTCAGAGGAGAAATCTCTGGCCACGGAACAGAGACAGGTCATTTGACTCACCTTGAGATAAAGCCCATAATCTTGGTTACACATCTCTGATCTCCAGAAAATTTGTCTTTGAGAGGGCCAGAACTGAGTGACTCAGGCAAACATTATAAGATGAGGAATGTTTCTAATTCCATCTCATCCCCAAGCATGTTTTCCTAGGATCAAATATGGCAATACGCTACAGTTCTAGAAAAATCAACATGCTTTAAAGACCATAAGTAATATGTTTTATTTGATAATGAAGTTAGATTTTATTTCCTAAATGTAATAGATTGTGAGAGTATCTTTTCCCATAATGGGGAATACCTCCTTATCACTAAAAGTATTCCACTGCTATAATCAGTATGATAGTAACACAGTAAACTTGTTCCCAACAGGATCATGTATGAAGAGACGACATGCCAGGAAATCAGAGCTGAGAATCATTCTGGTGGGCAAAACAGGAACTGGCAAAAGTGCTACAGGGAACAGCATCCTTGGGAAACAAGTATTTGAGTCAAAGCTGAGTGCCCAGACCTTAACTAAGACTTGCAGTAAAAGTCAGGGAAGCTGGGGAGAGAGAGAGGTGGTCATTATCGACACTCCAGATATGTCTTCTGGGAAGGAGCACTCTGAAGCCCTGTACAAAGAGGTGCATAAGTGCTACTTACTTTCTGCACCAGGACCCCATGTGCTGCTACTGGTTACCCAGTTAAGCCGATACACAGCTCAGGACCAGGAAGCTGCTCAGAGGATAAAGGAAATCTTTGGAAAGGATGTTATGGGACACACAATTGTCCTCTTTACTCGCAAGGAAGACCTTGAAGGGGGCTCCTTGATGGATTACATCCGTGAGTCAGATAACAAATCCCTAACCAAGCTGGTGGCAACATGTGGGGGTCGAGTCTGTGCCTTTAATAACCGTGCTGAAGAGAGTGAACGAGATGACCAAGTGAAGGAGTTAATGGATTTAATTGAGGGTCTGATGATAGAGAAAAGAGGTGATCACTATACCAATGGTCTGTATAACCTAATACAAGGGTCAAAATGTAGACCTGTGAAGTCAGATGAAATATTAAAGGATTTCAAAGAGAATCTTATAAAGCACATGGAAATACAGAGACATTGCACAACCTTGGTCAAAGCAAATTGTCTAAAAAGAGTCCTAATCAAAACACAACAGTGTATTTTATTTTGTATTCAGTTGTTTGTCAAATTGTTAATTCTGTTATTTTATGTGTTATATAACATGTGCAATTTTGTGTATTGCTTCCTCTTTAGTATATGCAATTTATTCTTCAGCTTACTGTTTATTGTACTAAAAAAGTTAATGATAATTTTGAGAAAGATTATTAAACTAGAATATAGGACTCCTTGTTCATAGTTTCAGCTTTCAGTAATTATTTACTCACTATCATTCAGTGGGTGAATCACAGTGCCTTCCCTGTAAAATGTACCTGGTGTCATACTTGAGATTCTGTAAAATGTTAAAATCTTAACATATCCCCCCATTTATTAATGAACCAAATTATTCTAAAAGTTAGTTTGCATTGAAATATGATATCAAAACATATCAAAAGCTGTAAGCATAAAATTATTTTTATTTGTAAATCTATAAAGTCAATTTTAAGTTCTTGAAAATTTATTTTCTTCCTTATAATACTATTATATCTACTGAATGCAATAAAATGGCAATAAAATAATAATAAGTAAACTGTAAATTTCCTGGGATCATACATCTTCTCTTCAATGGTTTTTCTCCTCAGAAGATAGTAAGTAACTCATTTTAGCCATATTTTAGCCCTGGTTCCATTCAGACTTAACATTAAAACATACATACAGACATATGCCAGACAAGATGGTAGACTGGAAATTCTGATGCATCATCCTGCTAAATGCAAATAGAGGTCGAGTTCATTAAAGAAACAGAACTTTTATGATTAATAAGTCCACCAGAAAATAAGGGAAATTCCAATGGTTAAATAAATAATATATATATTTTTAAAATGAAGAGTTGAATCTCAGGAGAAATTTGAGTTGGAGTCTCACTCTGTTACCCAGACTGGAGTGCAGTGGCCACTCCCGGTCACCACAGCCTTGATCTGCTGGGCTCCAGTAATCCTTCCTCCTCAACCTTTCAAGTAGGTGGAACTACAAGTGTGTGCTACCACACTCGGCTAATTTTTTATTTATTGTAGAGATGAGGTCTCACCAAGTTGCCCAGGTGGGTCTTGAACCTGCAGGCTCAGGCAATCCACTCATTACTAGGAGAAATAAGTAGCACAGAAGGCAGAGTTGACCAATAGACAAATGCCAAATCAATCCTGAGATCAAGAAACTCAACCTTGGGTTGCTGTTAAAGTTGAAAAACAGAATATGAGGCTTCTATATTAAGTTAGAATCTTCCTAGAAGACAAGAGATATCCAAGATTAGTTGAACTCCTGACTTCCAGTAGGAAGAAACACAAATTTTCTCTAGAAGAAAACATCCCCAATTTACTTGAGTATTCAGTTGAAATAAATTCAATAAACTGAGCCCAAATCATGTCCCTATGAATAAGATAAAGAAGAAAAAAAACCCAACAGGCATAGACTCAAAAAACTTCAATACACAGTATTGAAGCTATGAAATATTTTTTAAAGATGACATATAGCCGGGCTCGGTGGCTCAGCCTGTAATCCCAGCACTTTGGGAAGCTGAGGTGAGTGGATTGCCTGTGCCCGCGGGTTCGAGACCCACCTGGGCAACTTGGTGAGACCTCATCTCTACAGTCAGTCAAAAATTAGCCGGGCGTGTCGTTCCAGCTACTTGGAAGGCTGAGGTGGAAGGATCGCCGGAGCCCAGCAGGTCGAGGCTGCGATGACCGGGAGCGGCCACTGCACTCTGGTCTGGGTGACAGAGTGAGACTCCAACTCAAAAACAAACAAACAAACAAAGAACAACAAAAAAAATGACACGTACTCCAAATAAAAAAGGAGTAAGAAACTATCAAAGATGATGAGATATATTTTTTGTTTATAATTTTTTATAAATTAAATTATCATTTATTTTTTAATTTAATACCCTATTTCCAGTCAAATATTTAATACTCTATTTTGGATCAATTGGAGCAGGTGAATCATAGATCTCAAAGCCCAAATGGGTTGTGGGCACTTCCTGCACCTTTTTCCACCAGCTTTCTGCAGCAGTAAAACCAAATCTCCAGCTTTTTCCTGGAAGAAGCTTGTCCACACGTTGATCACCACAGCTACCACTTAAGGAACTGGCTCCTAAATCACCTTCCTAGGCGAGCTTGCAGGTCTTGGCATCTGCAAGTCTCCTAGGGCAACAGAGAACAAAGAAGTGGTTTTATTATTATTATTATTTTTTTTGAGTTGGAGTCTCACTCTGTTACCCAGACTGGAGTGCAGTGGCCACTCCCGGTCACCACAGCCTTGATCTGCTGGGCTCCAGTAATCCTTCCTCCTCAACCTTTCAAGTAGGTGGAACTACAAGTGTGTGCTACCACACTCGGCTAATTTTTTATTTATTGTAGAGATGAGGTCTCACCAAGTTGCCCAGGTGGGTCTTGAACCTGCAGGCTCAGGCAATCCACTCATCTCAGCCTCCCAAAGCGCGGGATTATAGCCTGAGCCACTGAGCCCAGCCAAAGAAGTGGTTTTAAATGGGTGGGGGAGCACGTCCAGTAACTATTTCCCATGGCTCAGCACAGAGGTCCAAGCTTCTCCTTGCAAGGGTTTCAAATGCACACCCAGCTTCCAGCTTTTCCCTGGAAAGGGTTCAATGGTACACCCATTTCAACTTTCCCAGATACTGCCTATGGGTCAAGACTTTAATTAGCTTGCATCTGGGAGCCAATGGAACAGGTAATTAGGAGTCCTCTGGGAGCCTGAATGAGAATATACGCACTTCCTAAAGCACTTCTCCTTGGCTTGCTGTAGAAATAGAAACAAGCCTCCAGCCAACTTGCCCGTCTATGAGCTGATGAAAGCCAGCATTTGCTAGGCCCCTAGGGGAAGCAAAGAACAGAACAGTGGGATGAAAGAGTGTGCAGTCTAAATGAGCATGCAGGCATCTGCTATAGATACCCTCCCTGCCTTATTCCAGATCAGGTGAGAGATAAACTCCAGCTCCCAGCTTCTCCCTAAGGAGTGAAAACTGGACCACACATCTAGCACCCCAACTTTTCCAGCAGCTTCTCAAGGGCCTGATTTCTATCTCATGGCACTAATGGCACCTGGAACACTCTTCTATGGGTCACAAGAACAAAGACAATGATTTGAGAAACATCTAAAATCTCTGACAAGGCTAACTGGTGTGGTTTATTTCCTACAAAAGGTCAGTCTGACAAGACTTGGAGAGGTGGCTGTCTTATCTAATGTGTAGAAACCAACACAAAGTCAAGAAAAATGAAGAAACAGGAAAATATGTCTCAAACAAAAGAACAAGATAAAAATTCCAGAAGTCAGCCATAATAAAAAGGTTAATAAACCTTATACCCAGCAAAGAATTCAAAATAATGGTCACTCACTTGTACTTGCATGTTTATAGCCCCACAATTCACAATTGCAAAGATGTGGAATCAAACTAAATGCCTACCAACAGAACAGCAGATAAAGAAAATGTGATACAACACACACACACACACACACACACACACACACACACACACACACACCATGGAATATTACTCAGCCATAAAAATAACAAAATAATGTCTTCTGCAATTACTTCGATAAAATTGGAGACCATTATCCTAGGTGAAATAATGCAGCAATGGAAAACCAAATACTGTCTCACTTATAAGTGACAGCTAAGTTATGGGCCTACAAAAACAAAAAGAATGGCATAATGAACATTGGCAACTCAGAAGGAAAAGGCTAGAAGGGAGGTGAAGGATGAAAAATTACCTATTGTATACAAAGGGCACTAGTGGGGCTGGTAGGTGCACTTAAAACCCAGACTTCTTCACTACTATATAATGTCTATGTGTAACCAAAAACCATTTTGTACCCCTAAATCTATTTAAATACAAATTAAAAAAATAAAAATACATTAACAAATAATGGTTATAAAAATGCTCACTTAGTTTAGGAAAGCAATTCAGAGACAAAGTGTGAATTTTAACAAACTGATGGAAAGTATTAAAAAATATCAAACAGAAATGATACTGCTAAAGAATACAATGCCTGAACTGAAAGATTCAATAGAGAAGTTCAATAGCAGACTAAATCAAGCAGAAGAAAGAATCAGCAAACTTGAAGACAAACCACTGGAAATAATCTACACAGAGGAACAAAAAGATATAAGAATAAAAGAGTGAAGAGATCTTAAAGGACTTATGAGATACTGACAAGCAGACCAATATATACATGATTAGAATCCCAAAAGGAGAAAAGAAAAAGAAAGTGGCAGAAAGCTTATTCAAAGAAATAATGGTTGAAAATTTCTTAAACCTGGGGGAGTACATAGAAATTCAGATCTACCCAATGACACCAAAAAAAAGGAACCCAAAACCCACACTGACACATATTACAACCAAATTGTCAGAAGTGAAAGAGAGAGAATTTGGAAGTTAGCAAGAGAAAAGTAATTTGTTATATGTAAGGGAAACTTCATAAGACTAGCTGTCAATTTTTCAGCAGTAACCATGCAAGCCAGAGGTGCATAGAATGATATATTCAAAGTGCTGGGGGCAGGGGCTGGGGATGGGTGAAACTGTCAACCCAAAATTTTATATCCAGCAAACCTGACATTCACAAATGAAAAGGAGATAAAAAACTTTCTCATACAAGCAAAAGCTGAGGGACTTTACCACCACTGGATCTGCCTTACCAAATATGCTAAAGGAGATTCTACAAACTGAAGTAAATGGATGCTAAACAACAACACACATAAACAAGAAAAAGTGAAACTCATTGGTGAAAGTAAATATATAGACAAAAGCAGAATTATGTATTACTATAATGGAGGTGGGAAAACCATTTTAATTCTACTATAAAAGCTGAAAGATAGAAGTATTAAAAGCAACTATAATTAAATTATGTTAATAGATGCAAAATATAAATAGATGTACATTGTGATATCAACAATATATAATGTGAAAGGAGTTGAGGTAAAAACAGTTATTGGATGCAAGTGAAGTTAAATTTTTATCAGCTTAAAATAGATTGTTTTCCCCCGCAGTGTGCAGAGTAAGTGGTGCTGCGACTGCCCCAAAGCTCTTGTGCACTGGTTTTCTCCGAGAAACCCTAGAAGACGCGGCCTTGTCCTGCCAGCCCACTAAGCAAAACTCGTTGGTGATGGGGCAGCCTGGTCTACGAAACCCTCTGCAAAGGAGAACGCAGAGGGTCTCTGGCTCTCTCCCCAGGGGCTGCGGATCCCAATGTCAACAGCCAGCTCTTCACACAGAGCTTGGCCGTTGCCACAGGGGCATCATAGCATCTCGACAGTCACTGCACCCACAGACACAGCAAGCCGCCCATGCCGACATGGCCTCCATGGCGGCCATAGCACATTGTGCCACCCATGCCTGAGGTGATTCACAAATTCAGTCCTTGAAGCCACTGCAGGCAAGATCTGCTGGGATCACTGCCACCTCTGTTGCCACTGTGATGTCCTGCCAGCCATGGGTCTTCTCCTGTGTGCCCTGAGCCAAGCTCCCATCTTGGCCTCTGCTTGACCCCTGTCAGGCTCCACCCCCTCTGAGACAAGTAGCTGAGATAGGACCACCAGCTGGCGATTCAAGGTAACGACACCGAAACGGGGAAAAGCTTGAAAAACAGACACAGGCCAGATTTGAGTAGTGAACTAACGGTGATCTGAGCTGTCCTTCACAGGAGGCCAGCGGCAACTGATCCTAACTGTGAACTAATTTACCAACTAGAGGAGACAACTAGAAATCAGAG
Organism: Carlito syrichta; assembly: GCF_000164805.1. Taxonomy (NCBI): domain Eukaryota; kingdom Metazoa; phylum Chordata; class Mammalia; order Primates; family Tarsiidae; genus Carlito; species Carlito syrichta. The sequence continues at coordinate 66,844 of NW_007232003.1, forward strand.
CTGAAAGGACATTGGACTTAAACAAAAAGTCTCAGAGTGTACTCGATTGGTTCTGTTAGTTTAATGACTTGATTCTATTCCTACTGTTTTGTTCCTTTTTTTTTCTTTCTTTTCCTCTTCTTTTTCTTCTCTTTTCTCCTCTCTGTAAACCATATCTTTGAATAGAGGAACAGCACACCAATAAGTTAGTTGGATAGCTTGTATGTTAGCATCATTGTATGTTTTATTTTTTATTTTTGTATGGGAGTTGGTTAGTCTGTAGCCATGGTCTATTGTTTTAATCTGTTTCAGTTTAGGTCTCTCTCTCCATTTGTTGGTACAATCGTCTGTTTTCCCCTTATGCCTCTTTCTCTACACCCCCCTCATCCCCCCACTGTCTGCTCCATTCTCTTCCCTCTGCTAACCACATTTTATTTCAGGGAGTAAACCTACAGCCCCACTGCATGGACAGATTTCAAGGCACTGGAAAGTGGGTTTCAGATTATCCAACACCTGACGGCGAATACCAGGACCTGCAGATAGATTTTAAATCATAGCTCCCCCCTTAAGTAAATCTCAAAACTGCAAAAAGGACCACCCCCAACCTACAGTGCAACTACAGAATTAAACAAAGTAAGAGGGCATACATAAAGAATAGGAGATTGAAGAAACAGAAGAAAAAGCAATCCCTCTACCCCTGAATAACAGAATTAAAGAAGGCGGTAGCATGGAGAGAAGGAAAAATTTGGGTGGGTGAAAAAACCAAACAAATGAAAAAAAAACCAAAAGAAGAATATAGGTCTCACACAGACCCCTGGGAGATCAGACACTGAGAAAACAGATTCCAGAACACAAAAAATGAACAGACCCCAGAATGACTGGTCACATGCAGCAAACACAGACATCAGACATTAATAGAGAGAATTAAAAAATTGAGGAGAGAAAAGAGGAAAATAGGAAGGAGCTGATGTCAGATATAACAGCAGTAAAGAATACTGTGATGGAAATAAATAACAAACTAATAAGCATGGAAAGCAGAATTAGCCAAGCAAAAGAAAGAATCTCAGAGCTCGAAGACCAAAATGCAGAACTAACCCAAACTGTCAAAAGCACAGAAAAGAAGCTCAAAAAGACAGAACAAAACCTTCAAGAGATGAATGATCACTTCAAGAGACCGAACCTAAGAGTAATTGGCCTTCCTAAGGCAGAGAGAGAAACAGAGGCCACACTGGAACAAACATTTCATGAGATCATTCAAGAAAACTTCCCTCATCTCATCAAGGATAAAAAAATTCAAACACAAGAGATTCAGAGAACCCCTGCAAGACAACAAATGAGAAGACCAACTCCCAGACATATAATAATTTGCCTAAACAAAGTAGGTATAAAAGAAAAAATCATAAAGGTTGCAAGAGAAAAAGGTCAGACTACATACCAGGGAAGAACAATTAGAATAGCAGCAGATTTATCTACAGAAACCCTCCAGGCTAGGAGAGCTTGGAGTTCTATCTTAAAAGTTCTAAAAGATAAACAATTTCAACCGAGAATAACCTACCCAGCCAAGCTAAGCTTCATCAGTGAGATCTTTCCCAGATATCCAATCCCTAAGAATCTACACTGCCACAAGACCACCTCTACAAGAAACACTTAAGAAAGTATTGAACACAGAAGAAAAGGAAAAAAGAACAACAACGTTCTTCACAAGAGTACAGGCAAAAGATTAAAACACACATGATCCAACTCTAAAACCAAAAGAAAGACAACACATAAACAGGAAGAACAACAACTCTGTAAGAACATTGTGATAGGGATCAACTCTCACAATTCAATAATTAGTTTGAATGTGAACGAACTAAATGCACCACTGACAAGACATAGAGTGGCAAAATGGATAAAATATCACCACGAAACAATCTATTGCCTTCAAGAGACTCACCTCACTAGAAAGGACACTCACAGACTCAAAGTAAGAGGATGGGAAACAAATTTTCAGGTGAATGGAACACAAAAGAAAGGAGGAGTCGCAATTTTAATCTCAGACAAAATACCCTTTAAGCTATCAAAAATTTAAAAAGATACAGAAGACCACTACCTAACGATAAAAGGTTCAATCCATCAACAAGAAATATCCATCCTAAACATATATGCACCAAACATAGGAGCACCAACTTTCATAAAGCAGCTCCTAGGTAAACTCAAAAAATATATTGACTCCAATACCATCATAACTGGGGACTTTAATACCCCACTCACAAACCTAGACAGATCATCAGGAAAAAAATCAGCAATGAGATCCAAAACCTCAATGTGACTCTTGATCAAATTGACTTTTTGATACCTACAGAACCCACCATCCAAAGACCACAGAATACACCTTCTACTCATCACCACATGGAACGTACTCTAAGATTGACCACACACTTGGCCATAAATCAAGCATAAGCAAACTTAAAAGGACTGAAATTTTACCATTCACCTTCTGAGACCACAGTGGAATAAAAATAAACAATGACACCAACAAGGTTCCCCCAAAACCCACAAAGACATGGACACTAAACAGCATGATGCTAAACAACTCCTGGGACAAGGATGAAATCAAAACAGAGATTAAAAGATATCTGGAAACAAATGAAAATGAAGAAACTTCTTATCAAAATCTCTGGGATGCCATGAAAGCTGTAATAAGGGGGAATTTATATCCCTACAAACGCACATGAAGAAAATGGAAGGATCACAAATTAACAGCCTAACAAGTCACCTAAAAAAGCTGAAAAAGCAAGACCACAAAAACCCTAATTTCAGCAGAAGAATCCAGATCGCCAAAATAAAAGCCCAAATCCAGGACATAGAAGACAAAAAGATAATACAAAAAATCAAAGAAACAAAAAGTTGGTTCTTCGAAAGCACAAACAAGATTGATGGTCCCCTAGCTAGACTGACCAAGTGAAAGAGAGAAAAAGCCCAAATAAACACAATTAGAAATAAAAGATGAAGTCACATCTGATCCTGAAGAAATACAAAAGATCATTAAAGACTACTATGTACACTTGTTTGGAAACAAACTTGAAAGCCTTTCAAAAATGGAGGACTTTCTGTCATCAAACAACCTGCCAAGGTTGAAACAAAAAGAAATTGAGACCCTAAATACACCAATAACAACCAAGGAAATTGACTACGGAATAAGAAAACTACCTACAAAAAAAAAGCCCTGGACCAGGTGGCTTTCCAGCAGAATTCTACAAGACATTTCAGGAAGAGATTATACCAATCCTACTGAAGGTATTCCAGGTGATTGAGGAAGCCGGAACTCTCCCCAAATAATTTTACAAAGTTAACATCACATTGATACACAAGCCAGGTAAAGACACAACAAAGAAAAAGAACTACAGGCCAATGTCTTTGATGAACATAGATGCTAAAATTCTCAACAAGATCCTAGCAAACCAGATTCAACAACACATCCTAAAAATCATCCATCATGACCAAGTAGGCTTCATCCCTGGGATGCAAGGCTGGTTCAACATTTGTAAAACCATAAATTTAATTAAATACATCAACAGATGTCAAAACAAAAACTACATGATTATATCGTTAGATGCAGAAAAAGCTTTTGATAAAATCCAGCACCCCTTCTTGATAAAAACCCTCAAACAGCTAGGCCTAGAGGGAACATACCTCAAAATAGTAAAAGCCATCTACAAGAAACCCACAGCCAGCATACTCCTAAACAGACAAAAACTGGAACCATTTCCCCTGAAAACTGGAACAAGACAAGGATGCCCACTCTCACCCCTCCTGTTCAACATAGTATTGGAAGTCCTGGCTCAAGCAATCAGAGAAGAGAAGGCAATCAGGGGTATTCAAATAGGAAAAGAGGAAGTCAAGCTAACTCTCGTTGCAGATGACATAATCGTGTACCTTGAAAACCCAGGAGAATCTGTCAAAAACCTCCTTCCACTGATAAAGGACTTTGGCAAAGTCTCAGGATATAAAATAAATGTGCAAAAGACAATCGCATATCTTTACACCAATAATAAACAAACAGAAACCCAAATCAAAAGCACAATTCTATTCACAATAGCCACAAAAAAAATGAAATGCCATGGTATCTTCCCTAACAAGAAACGTGAAAGACCTTTACAATGAAACCTACAAAACACTGCTCAAAGAAATCAAAGATGACACAAACAAGTGGAAAAATATCCCATGCTCATGAATTGGAAGAATCAACATTGTGAAGATGTCCATCTCACCTAAGGCAATCTACAAATTTAATGCAATACCCATCAAATTACTAGCAACATTCTTCTCAGACCTAGAAAAAAACAACACAAAATTCATATAGAAACACAAACGACCAAGAATAGCCAAAACAATCCTCAGTAACAAAAACAAATCAGGTGGTATCACATTACCAGACTTCAAACTTTACTATAAAGCTACAATAATCAAAACAACTTGGTATTGGTACAGGAACAGGCATATAGATCAATGGAATCGAATTAAGATTCCAGAAGCAAAACCTCAATTTCTCAACCAACTCATCTTTGATAAAGCCTCCATCACCTACCACTGGGGAGAGGAGAACCTATTCAGTAAATAGTGCTGGGAAAACTGGCTGACCACATTCAGAAGATTGAAACAGGACCCCTATCCATCCCTATACACAAAAATTTACTCTAAATGAATCAGAGACCTAAATGCAAAACCTCAAACCATAAGAACCTTAGAAAATGAAAGACATGCCCTCATGGAAATTGGAACTGGCATCCAACTCCTGAACAAAACCCGAACCCCACAGGCCATAAGGGATAAGATAGACAAGTGGGACCTCATTAAACTGACAAGCTTCTGCAAAGCCAAAGAAACCATCAAGAGAGCAGGGAGACAGCCTACAGACTGGGAAAAAGTATTTGCCAACTCCAGGTCTGACAAAGGCTTAACATTTTGGATCTACAAGGAAGTCAAACGTGCTGAAAAGAAAAAACAAACAACCCCATTATATAATGGGCAAAAGATATGATCAGACACTTCACAAAGGAAGACATCCGAGCAGCCAACAGACACATGAAGAAATGCTCAGCCTCATTAATCATCAAGGAGATGCAAATCAAAACCACACTGAGATATCACCTAACTCCAGTCAGAATGGCAATTACCAACAACTCAAAAATAACAGCTGCTGGAGAGGGTGTGGCGAAAAGGGAACACTTCTACACTGTTGGTGGGAGTGTAAACTAGTGCAACCTCTGTGGAAAGCAGTGTGGCGATTCCTAAAAGCTCTAAACATCAACCTCCCATATGACCCTGCAATCCCCCTACTGGGAATATACCCTGAAGAACTCAAATCACTCTATAAAAAAGATACCTGCACACGAATGTTTATTGCAACATTGTTCACAATAGCAAGAACCTGGAACCAACCACGCTGTCCATCAAAAATGGACTGGATTAAAAAGATGTGGGTCATATACACGATGGAATACTATGCAGCCATAAAAAAAGAACAAAATCATGAATTTTGCAGCAACCTGGATGGAGCTAGAGTCTATAATACTAAGTGACCTCTCACAGAAACAAAGATCTGAGTACCACATATTCTCACTCATATAGTGACCTTGATCATCCAATGCACTACTATAAGAAAATGACTGACAGTGT